>NW_025788420.1:0-8093 GCF_021130785.1 Homalodisca vitripennis
TCGGGAATCCAGTGGGGTGGGGGGAAAAATAACCAAAAACAATAAAAAAACCCCACAAAAACCCCCCAAAAAACCCTTAAAGAAAATTTTGGGAGGGATAACAACACGGTTTTTATGGAATTTAATATGCATGTAACATTGATTTACGTGTGTTTTAACACTGTGTATCCCAAATGGTTAAATTACTTTGGAGAACGAAAATGTCAAATCCACTAATACTATAGTTTTTACTTTTCTTTTTACAAATTTTTCAGCACCTAAAACCCACCAAGTTTATTTTCACCACATGAATGTGTTAAGTTTCTGTGCCTACCTGAAAGAACGTAGTATCCAAGCATGAAGTTTCCTTACGATCAATAATAGAGTCCTTATTCATGTCCATTTTCAACAACAGTATTTTTAGTCTCCTTTTTCGATTCTTCAGGAGACAAAATGATCAAACTCCTCAGCATCTTTTACACTTCCTGAAATAAATCAGATAACAATGAACTTCCAAAGTTCCTGTTTGCTTTCTCATCCCTCACAGCTCTAGAGTAAAAAATTTTGATCTTGAATGTAGGTAACTATCACGAAGAATATTTTTATTAATTTTTCCCAAAAAAGTGTGGGTGGTCCGGAACCCCAAAAAGTTCGCACTAATGGCCAGGTGCATTTCTGATTAGAAATACCACTTTCCTGACCTGGTGATATGGTAACGTGATCCGAGATCGGAATGTACTGACCGGAAAATGACTGGTGCCACAAAAAGAGAAACATCTATCGAGATAGTACTTAAATTCAAGCTCAGAATCACTGAGAATTTGGGCATTATCAAAACGACTTTCAGGTATTATGTAAGGAATGAGGTTTGGAGTGGAAATATTACTCAATGGAAAATTTTTTACGCGATATGAGAAAGGTTTAGATTAGGTTAACATAAAAGTGTTACTTGTAAAACCAAAGTTAAAGATAACCTACAAGTGCTCGGATATGAATTTGAATTTGGGTACTATCTCGGGATGTTTTTCTTTTTTTCGCCAAAAGTACAGGGTGTGAAACCAACTTCGCAGACCTCAAATCATGTAAACAATCTCGGACATGATCTGAGGTGGGGAAAGTACTGATCAGAAATGCCTCTGGCCATCAGTGCTGGCTTCGGTGGCAACTTAAAGTAGCACCCCGCAATTTTGGCAACAAAGAAAAACATCGCTCGAGATAGAAACCCTAAATTCCAGCTCAGATAAACATGAAATTTCATACACATTAGTTTTTAGTCACAGTTTACTTGTAACTTAGTAAATCATTTCAGTAAAAAGCACAATGCAAAATATTGAGTTTGGATTAACTGATAAAAATGTACCAAAGTAACAGGTTACATGAACGTAACACCTCAACATTTATTTTGAAATAGGTCATTGACAAACAACAGTATTCCAAACTCTAGTAGCCGTTACTCACATACCAAAACAAATGATTTAACTTTTTTTTGGAACAATAAGCCCAAACTGAATTAAGTTTATATAGACATTGTATATTGTATTATAGTGAAGCTATATTTTCATATGTAAAATAAATTCACACATTTTAGATACGGTAATGTAAAATAATACAACTTTAATTTAAACAATTACTTTACAGGGTAAACATGTCTAACAGCATTTAAATCATTCAAATCAATATATTGTTTCCCATTTTAGTTTTGGGCACTTATCAACTGCAGCCCTCTTCCATGAGTGGGCTAAAGCATCACGTGTGATACTTCACCAGCACTAGGGTTAATTTACTACTGAACATCTACATCTAAGGGTTAAGCCTGCAGTACCAGTGTTAAACAATAAATTATCATACACATATTTTTGTATAGTATTTTATACTCATTGTAACCTTAAGCTAATGATTGCCCTGAATGGGATACACATACTCCAGTCACATATCAATTTGCTCATAAGCCCTCACTAGGTGTGCATTGGTTATATATAAGTTTTACGCTCTAAGGTTTTCTGATGTGAGTAGGTTTAACAGAAATTACATGGAAAGATAGATTATTGTCCAGACTCAGGTTTTTTAAAGATAGTCAAGATCTTTGCTACTCATTTTTTACAACTTGCTATCCCATACCAACATCACAAATTAGGCTTCAATTCAAACACTTCTGAAACTGACAAAAGATATGTAAGGGGAGCTCATTCTATCAGCCTAATGCAACTACTTAACCAAAGACACATGGCTTCATGGTCAAAGTTTCTGTGCGATTGTTCTCCATATTAGTAAAATTATGATTATTATCTCCTGGAATACAAATGAACCATCTTCTTCTCGTTCGTTGTTCAAGTGGTGTGAATGAATATGAGCTTGGAGAAGCGGTGGTAAGCCTCAAAAGTGTGTTGACTAATAAAAACAATCGCCAACACAGTTTTCTTTAAAGATATTTGAATATTAACCATTTCGTTGATGGAAACAAGAGATACACTACCACACTGAGAATTACTGATTAATTTTTATTCAAAATTCATCAAACACAATTCAATAAATCCAAAACTCCTTTAGTTTCACAAAACTAACTCCAATTCCACTATCCAGCAGCCACCAAGCCCCCCAACTGTCCACTCTCTCACTCACGTTTACTCTCAGTCTCACTCCTCTCTCACTCTCTCCCTTCCCCTAATTATTTCTTGGGCTTGGTATTAATACCACAAAGCCATGTGTATTTTTGTTGTCCAACCCTTAAATATTATTTAATTTAAAAATATAAATCATTTATACACAATAGACCTACTTACTTTTTACACAGTAACTTGGAATTCTATAATTATTAGAAGTAAAAAAATGTTTTTCAGACCAATAAAATGTATAAATCTTGTACTATTATTTGTTAAATATCTAGTTTAATTTTTGTTTGCATATGAAATAAATTTTAAGATATAATCCCACAGATGGGAAAGATCCATTTGAAAAAAGGGTTGATAAATTAAGTATAATTTCAAATGTTCTTATACTCAAATTCTCAAACACATCTTGTTTCTTTAATAGAGCAGATAACCTCAATTAATATATGAGATTAATTGATTTTTCAACAAACATTTATACATTTTCATTTATGATTACTTATATTGCGCAACTGATGTTGTTATGGGCAAGTTCCAAAAATGTATCCAATTTCCAAACTACACTATAAAACTTTACACCGGTTATCTCTTCAAATTACTCGTACGTCCTATCTACTAGTACGTACGACAATGAAAAGTGTTGGACTGGATGATCCAGGATTCAGCGGAAAAAAGAGCCTAAAGAAAGGGAATAAACAGAAATGAAAAATGTGAAAGCACCAAGATAATAATAGTCTAGTGTAGTGACTGGTATGTTGAGTTACTAGTTGGTTAAGTAGGTGACCTGAAATAATTACCAAACAGCCGTTACAATCCCTACAACAATATGTTGGCAGAAAGTAATATGTGAAAGTAAATGTTGGAATGTGGATATATGGAGTTGTGAAAGAGTTATATAAGGAGTAATGACAATTATTTTATGTTAAGAGAAGAGCAAAAAGCCAGTCACGTAAATTCGCCAAGGGTAATTCCTGGAAGTTTAAATAACTAGATAAAAAAGGTAACTTAGTTTAAATAATGACTTTTGTTTCTCTGTTTTAAATTGTTTTCTATTTTCTGTAAATCTAGAAAAAATAAATGATTTTAAAAGTAAGATTACCTTTTAACCAACTCATCACATTTTTACCTGGTAAATAAAAGGGAAATTAGAGAGAAGTTTAGTCGTAAAGACGGAAAGAGGCATTTCTTGAAGAAATGAAGGAAGGTTAAACAATAAACAATAATGGCTTACGTCAATGTGTTTGAACAGTGGATACGAAACGGTGAAGTGAGCGAAAATAAAGAACAAATATGTAGCGCGACTAATTTCTATACGTATCAAAGTGTGTTTTAATTGACTGATAGAACCAAAGTGGTTGAGGGTTTTGTTTTGTGATTCTCCCGTCTCCGTGAATTACAGTGACAAACCATAAACAAATCACTTTTGTCGTCTCACTATGATTAATAAGTAAGACCAGCCAACCAAAATTCCGTAGTTGTTAGCCCCCTGGTCACGTAAAGTAATTTTCTTTGTCCGATACTTAATAGTGCGTTCAATTGATCTGAGTGATGTGTTAGACATTTAACAAATGCCTTATCGGACATTTCTTCTTCTCCGAGCTTAGGGTACAACGAAGGATGGTATGGCTATGGTGGCTAGGGGCCATTCGTGATAGTCTAATCCAAAAAAATCTTAAAACTATAATAGAAGTTTTTTTTTGAGAAAAAAAAAAAAAAAAATTAAACTGGATTTTGAATTTTATTGGCTCTTTCATTGATTGAAATTTTAATGGCGAGTGCTTCAAAAAATCTGTAATACAGCATAATTTATGTTTTTGTTCATAAATATTTAGTCTATGCGAAGTAGCAATACTATTTTTATTGTCCTCGATGTTAATATTGTATGGATGTTTGTTTTTACATATTCCATTAGTGTTTGAATTTTAATGTAAACAGAGACTTCAAAAAAAGTCAAACAACTTCTCACGATCATTCGAGTCTATGCGAAAATACCTGTAATTAGAAACATGTCCTTTAATCGTCTATGCCTGATTTTATCTTTTACGTCGTGTCCAATACAATGAAGAATTTCCTGAAACTGAAACTTTCATTAATTCTAATATATAGATTAGTACCCTGTAATTGGCTGGAAATAACATAGCATATATGACTAACCAATAACTCCCCATTAATATAATCACTGTTTACAGGCAAACATTAAGTAATATTCGTTTATAAACTAAAAATCTGGAAATCTAAAAGAACAAAAAAGCATTGTACTTCGAGTGTTACTTGTGACTTTCCCAAAGCCGGCCTTTTTTAGGGAAAAAAAACAGTCGGGCACGAGGCATCGATCGGATCGAGGAGGCTTAGAATAAAATGGTAAGTATGGTAGTTGGTGTTATAATAGGGGGGGTAAAGGAGTCTTGTTAGTGTTACTTGATTCCAAGTCAGTGTTTCAGTTTTCTGTTTGTTTGGGTCATTTTGGCTCTGGGAAATAATGAGTTTGTATAAAATATATCGTATTTGTCGTCCTGGCGGTGTATATACATTTTTTTAGTAACGTTGGATGACGGCGTGTTTTAACTTAAATAAAATAGGAAGAAATTTGAAGGCTATAATATGCCTTACAAAACAACCTTTGTCCATATTTTTTCAGGGTTCTCAGGAGTTAAATATAGCCATGCCAGGAAATTCCCAGAAGGGTAATGTTACCGGGGGGAAAAATGTTATGTCCGAGCTTAAAAGATTACTCCGGTTTTTGGGAGTGAAAAATTAGACCAAACCCTTTCTCTACTTTTCCAGATTAAAAATTCAAACTTTGACTTCAAAGGCATTTTGTGGCTTAACCGTTATAATACGACAAAAAAAGGGAACTGAAACTTTCATGTCGGGAAAATTTGATTTTCTGGGGGTTTGGTTTTTCTTTCGATTAAATGGCCATCAGATTTAAAGAACTCACGACCTATAATTTAGGCATACAGCAGCTTTAGGACAAAAAGGCGCACTGGGCCAGTTTAAAAATATCCAACGTAAAACATAAAATCAATACTTTAAAACCGCGTTAATGCGCCAAACCGTTGAGGATAGGGAAAAAAATGTACTGAACATTTTTTTGTAAATCCACGCAAATTTCATAATCCAGTTAAAAAAATTTTCGTTTGAGCTACGAAACCCAAACCGTTTAGCACGCTATCAAGCCCGGAAATGATAAATATTAAGTGCGAAAATGTCCAAAATATTTTAACTTAATATCGCGTTTGTGCGGTCAAACTAATGAAAATAGCGTAAAAAATTACTTAACCTTTTATGTAATCACATTATTTCCTAAAACTAATCTTTGTATTTATTTTAGACCTCCGACCAATGGTTACGCCGCTATCGCCCCATAATCAAAATTTTCACGTAAAATTTACAAAAACAATTTGCACATAATCACGTTTTTTCGCCAAAACCGCATGGGAAAGATAGGAAAAAATCACTGGAAACCTTTTCTGTAGATAACGTAATTTGCTAATTTGATGGGTCAATCAGATATGAGCTACGACCTACCTTCGGGCGCTCACTCATCGGAGCTCGAAACTTTCATTTTAAGCGAAAAAAAATCTCTGGAATGTCAAACATTTCCGTGTTTTGTGGCTTTAAACCAACGAGAATATGACAAAAAGTCACTAGAAAGACCTTTACTTGTAGTTCACCTTCATATCCTGACTAACGATTTTTTCGTCAGATCGAAGCTAGCTCCAATCGGTTCACCCGCTATCAGGCTTCCAAGAAAAAGCTGCAGAGGGGTGAAAAATGCGGCGAGTTTTTGAGGAAATTTTTTTGAGGGGTTTAAAAAGGTAAAAAAGTCCGGGTTTTTCAGACTTTTTCCTCCGGGGTTATATTGTTAAAAGGTACCGTGCGTGCCAAATTTCATTCAAGTTTCCAGCACTTCTAGAACTATGGTAAGAATTTGTATCTAATATGTCCATTCATGTCAGTTACACATGCGGCTGTATAAGTATTTAGATAAGGCCGTCTTCTCAAAATGTCAAACTGGAAGAGCTCATTATTAAAGTTTAGATTTATAGTATTCTGCATAACACTGTGGAACAATAGCTCTCAATTTTGGCATTTGTTGTAAGACTAATTGTAGACACTTTCGTCAAATTATTAAAAACTTCAATATTCTTAACCCATTTCCCCACACATAACGCCGACGGATATATTAGATGCATACTTTGATTAAAACACCAAATACAGTTATTATCGATATTATATATTATGTCTCGATATTTTCCCAAAGTGCACGCCTCACGTGCTTATTGGCGTTGCCAAGGAAGTATTTATAAACGACCTTCACGTCAGCGGGCAGTGGGACGGGAGCACCCTTTTGGTCTAACTCCGACCGCCTACTCTCATCATTTTTGTGTCTCCCTACAGAGCCATAAAAAAAACCAAACATAACCGCGGTGTGTATTCACTGATTTCTCTGTTTGTCACGATCGTGCGCGTCTAACACGTAAACTTGTTATTATTCTTCAATCGTGTGTTGGTGTTGGATTAGATTGATATATTTATCTTGTTTTAATAGTATAATTTTATCTGAAAAGGTTTAAATTTACATTTTACAATGAAATTTTAAATTTATTTGAAAATAACAGTTTTTGTAAATAGTTCTTTTTATTTTTATAATAAATACTCTAATTTTAGAAGTCAAATACCCTGTCTTGGTGAAAGTAGGAAAGATAAGATTTTATTATGGCGTGCGAAGGGTTAATTCCATACGAGACAAAAATAAAACAGGGGCTGAATTTGTTTAATTAATCTGAAATTATGGTTTTTATTTCTAGGACTGCTCGAGGTGTAACTTCCTGCCAGGAATGTAGTGTGGAGTTCACCCTGGATGTCAAGTGAAACGGTGATGAACACGGACTATGACCACTGCTGACCCTGAAGACCAGTGACCTGCGACAGTGGTTCCGGTGACCTCTCGGAACCGTGATGCTGACCCCAATGACTACGGTGAAACTGAAGGTACAATTACAATTCCGAATCCCGGGTTGTTTTTAAAATGGTACATATTTTCAGATTTGACTAGGTCATGAGATTTATTTCTGTATTTATTGTGAGACTTCCATAATAATATATAAATGAAATTATTATAAAAATAAAAAAAGTGTAGATTGATGTGTTTAGAATTTAATAAAATTTGTGGAACTTAAGAGTTGGGGGTAAACTTAAAAGAGACCTCATGGCATTGAACGTCAACTACTGTAGTTAGCATATGTGACCTCCGAGAAAAACCGTAACTCCAATAATTCATTTTTAAGATGAAATATCTGTAATTTTTTTATCTCATCCAACCATCCAATAGTAATTCTATCAAGCGGTAAAAAAAACTGTTTAAACCCCCAAAATTAACAGGTGGTGTAAATTATGAGGTAGTGATCAATGGTGATCTCAAGTTTGAGTGATCTGGTTGATGACCCGCGACTGGTGATCCTCAAGTTTGAGTGATCTGGTTGTGACCACTGGTGACCTCAA
>NW_025788421.1:0-10085 GCF_021130785.1 Homalodisca vitripennis
TTTATTTTAAAACCAATTTTAAAAATTTTTTCTCTCACCATTAACTCTATACCTAATTTTATTTCACCTACAGTGTACCCTGTTGCCTTAAACATCCCTTTTGGGTACTTAATTCTTGTGCTTTCTAAACTTTAATTAGCACCTTTTAGTATTTTAATTTAAACTTTGGCTCAGATCTGTGCAAGTAAAGTCGAAGGATTTCTTAGATGTTTGTTGGTGACTGCGTTTGTATTTGCCCCCATGTATAGCCACCTTTTGTTTTTAAAGTTTTAGCTTTTTTGGTTAATATTTTGAAACCCCCATTCAGTTTCACCAGTTTATTTACTTTGGGTTGGCTTATAATTAAAAGTTTTCTTTTTTATATAACTTGCTTTCCTTCTGATTTTTTCTTCTCTACATCTGATTTAATTAAAATTTTTAACCTTTCCACCCCCTACCCTTAGTTCCAAATGAAATTTAAATTTGTTGTTATTCTAGGATTTAATTAATTATTTAGTTATTTATTTATTCTTCAGCGGATTTACTCCACTTGTACATGTTTTAAGTTGATAAGAGTTTAAATTTTTTAATAGCTCTAATTTGATGATTTTGTCTACTGCGTTGAATTTATTCGAGTCTTACACAATTTTTTTTAATTAATCTTAGTCTATACACAAGGTAAGTGAAGTGTTACTGTTAAATTTATCTGATATTTTTTCTACTTAGAAACTGTCAAACTTTATGTAGGCCTATGCTATTTGATTGTTCGGGGCAGTTCAAGCTTAAGGGTTGATTTAGTCTAACATTTTTGCTATTTTTTTTCTAAAACCTTCTTCAAAACTTTAATGTTATTGTAAAAATAATAATTCTTTCATAGTCTATTATTAAAAGCCTTTTGATTCTTTTGACTTGGCCTTTTTTAAATTAAAACATTTAAAAGTTAATATGGAGTACACCTTTAGTTTCAACTAGTATTGAAAGTAACATAGGCCTAGGCTTGTTTTGTAATTTTATGAAGTTGCAGCTTGGGTTGGATTGACGTGCTGACATACATATAAGTGATTTAATTACTTACAAACTAAACTTTCTTTCCAAAATGTTGAAACATCCTTTCTTTTACAAACTTTTAAAACTATAGTTTGCCACCTTGAGGGTTCCTATTTATAATATACCAAACCTGTGGACTCTTTGGATTGATTGTATGTCAGCTTGCTTGATTCAGCTTCGGGTGTTTAACTTCCCTAAATTTCAGTTTAGCTAATTTAACCCTTAAGTGGTTAAAAAATTTTTTTTTCCTTTGGTCTTTAATTTCTTAATTTTTAATTTTTCACTGGGGTTTTTTTTTGGTTTTTGGGGCCCTCAAAAAGTTTTTTTTTTTGGGGGTGTTCAAAATTTTATTTACAGTTTAAAGGGAGATTTTACTATTTGGGCTTGTGTCTTATTCATTTTGGGACTTGTTGAACTTTATGTAGTATTTTACCTGTAGCGCACTTTACGACTTGCTCCACAATATTTTTTGCTCTTCTACGGTACAGTTGCTCTTGCTTTTGATTAATTTTTGTTTACTTTGTTTCCCTCTCTTATTCTTTTTGGGTTTTGAAAGGTGTTGTTAGTTTTTTTTTGAATACTTTGAACTTTCTAACCTTTTGAGAGGAAACAAATTGAGTCTACCCCCGACTGATGGCAGCCGACATTTTTTTGCTCTGAAAGCCAAACTTTTGTTTTTTTTTTTCTGCCTACCCCTGTTGTAATATGGAAGTTGGTTTCATGGTAATAATAAGGCAATGTCCTATATGTTTTTATTTATTGTAATACTAAAAAATTGTAATAAGTTTTTTTTTAATTGTACTTTTTGCACACAACCACAGTAAAGTTCCCCTAATGATTTTCTGAAATTTAAATTTTTTTTGCTGTGACTTTGAGGTGTCCCAAGTCGGGAAACTTATTAGGTCGGCCCATGTTTTTCCACCTGAAGAAATAATTTGGGCCCATCTAAGACCAAAGCGCCGCTGCCGGCGTTTTATTTGGGATGGTTTAGGGCAAAGTTTATGTTATTTAGTTTTTTCTGTCTCCCTTCTTTTTTCTTTTCTTTCCCTTTAAACCCCATTAACACTTGTACTTTACCCTCTTCTTTTAAGTAAATTACAGGGGGGTCGGGTTAGCATTGGTGTTTTGCATTGAGAATTTTTTTTTTTCTTTAGCAATTTTTCTGGCTGTACATTGGGGGTGAAATTTATGTTATTTATTTTTAACATTCCCTAATGCAGTGAGCAGTGCTATTTGGTTCGGGCAACCATTACATTTTTCAACACAAATTACTTTTTCTTTCCCCTTTTCTTTCCTTTTGTTGTTTTCTTGCTTAGTAGGGGGCAGTCTTTTGGAGTAGGGGAATCTTTGTTATTCAGTAAGTTAGCAGGATGGATAGGTTTAGTTTTTATTGTTGAAAATATTGTTAAGAATTTGTTTGTCTATAAATTTTTTTGTAGTTATTTGTTTTGTTTTATCCTTTTTCTTTAAGACTTTATAATTTTGTCTCTAAGTGCTAAATGTTCCAGAGCTATTTATTTATTTGTGTTTAGTGTTTATATTGGAAGTGTTTTTTTTTTTCTTTTTGTTATGTTATCCTTTGAAGGTTTTTTTATTGTTATTTTTTTGAGGTTTTTTTTGATTGTTAACCTAATTTTGTTGGGTTTTGCCCCAGTTTTTTTTTTTTGGGTTTTCTTTTCGAGGTTTGGGTTTTTTTTTTTTTTCCTTTCCTGGCCAAATTAGAAACTAGTTGTTTTTTTGTTTTTAAATTCCTAATAAACCACTTTACCACGACCCCAAAAGATTTCCTTCCCGTTTTAAACTCTTCCCGTAGCTCTACAGTTTTTCTTTCACGTTTTTTAAGAGCCTGAATTTATTTTTTCTCCAAGTCCTAATTTAAAAAATAATATGGAAAATAAAAAATTTATTTTGTCTTTTTTCCCCCGGCCACCAATTTTTTTTTCCCAGCCGCCCGTAGGGGGAGGGAGTACTGGCCCACTTTTGCTAAATTTTGCCCGTACCAGGTTTTTACCTAATTAGCCTTTACAACACGAATTTGGGTTGTTGATATTATGATGGTGTAAATTTTCTCATATTTTTAATTTTCGCTTGAAAATGTCTCTTCATCCCTTCTGTTCCTCCATCTTTGAAGAAAAAAATACAGACCTTATGTCTGGAGTAATACTCTCCCGGCGTCCCAAAGGGGTTCCGCCAGCCGTTCGGGGTTTCATTCGGGTGCTTAAGTGGCCCTTGGGTTCCCGGGGGGGAGATACCCGGAGTGGAGACTAGGAAGTGCTTTGGTAATAAGCTTTGGCTAATAAGTGTACACTTATTTAATTTCCTTCCCAACCTTACTGGGAAACCCCTCTTGTAGCCTTTTGACCACCAAGGTATTAGTGATTTAGAAAAAACGAAAAAAAACCCATCCCTTTTGTCAACACTTAAGACCTTTATTTTTTTTGGTAGGTACCACAGAAAGTAGTTAATTTGTTCAAGTTTTTTTTACTACTACTAGGCTTTTCCTCAAGCCTCTTTAAACTAAAAAGAATTTAATCTTGAGTAGTGTGGTCAGTCGGAAGGATTCTAGCCGTCGCTTTTGGAGCGCCTGCGAGCGTGCAGGAATCCTACTAGAGCTATTTCTAGCTGTTTTCTAACGACAGCAGTACCAGTTGTAGTCTCTAACTTTCCGTCCTTGTTTCCTACCTTATCCTTTTAGTTTTTTTTTCTTTTCTCTCCCGGGGGTAGGGGGAGGATGTGGCGTTTGCCCATTTATTTTGTTGGTCTTTGGACGGACGGGAGCTGTTTCCTTACAGTGGTCGAGCCATCTTTTTTTACCAGATGGTTGTTCTCTTTCTAGATGTTTCTGTGGCTTTCTGGCTTTTTGATTGGTTCTAGTATTTTCAGGTTTTCTAGATATCGGGAATTAGGTTTTTGTCCTCTTCTCTTTGACTTCGAAAGGGCAAGGACATCTTGGAGTTTTCTGTGGTCGGAGTTACAAAATAAAAGCTGGCTGCCCGCTCCCTCTACGAACCGGCACGGTGTTTTGGTGTTAATATCGTATGCCTATTTCCCAATCAACGTTTCACGACCTCGTTTAATATTTAGGACCCAGTCTTTCCAAATTCAGTTTTCGAATATCGTCGCAAACTTACTTTTTATAATAACAGTTTATTATATTATAGGAAATACTTTGTTTTGAGCATTACCTCAGTAATCTGGACTTTCTGATGAAGAATATTCAGTTTTGTAATTTCTGAGACATTAAGAGGGTGTCAGGATATTTTAAGCAGTTGAGAGTTGTTTAAAATACGTATCAATATAATATTTTAATGAAACTGTCAGTGACCCCTGGGGACAAGGCAGTCAAAAAGAGAAAAAGTAAGGAATGGTATTCATACAGGATTATTTTCCTGGATTGGAAGGCCTAAAATTTAAACCAAAGCAGCAGAGTCCACCTGTATACAGTACTACCTACGTAAGAAGATTTTCTCATTCAGTGAATTTTGTAAACTAATGAACCAGTACAAAATCAAAAATTTGTAACATTACAGGAAAAAATGAAAAAATTTAATAATATACAATAATACAAATTTTAACACTTTTTGATAGACTTTATTTTGTACATGTATATTTCGAAAACCATCCAATCTAAATTTTACTAGTGAAATTGAAGAAAAGAAAGTACCTGATTTGACTTTAAACTAAAAAAATAAGAAGCATAAATTCAAATTTACTGAAAACAACATACACAGATTCAGTTTTCCTTCCTCATCGAATTACCCCCATCACCAAAAAATGGCAGCATTCAAATCAGTGACCGACAGATTACACATAGTTCTATTGAAAAACCCAAGATTTTGATAAATAATGGAATATTATCAAATGCATCCCCCCAAAAAAATAGACACAAGCCAAGCATGAATGATGCATTATCCCCACCACGAATGTAAGGACCACACAAAGAAAGAAAATAATAAGAAAAAATATCATATACATTCAATAAGACTATCTTGGTAAAAAATTGCTACATAATTAACAAATTTTTATACAATAATAACAGTTATTCAATAAACTTTTAAAAGATATAAACTATACATTACGAAATTAAATATAAACATTTAGTCACCAAGGACGTTTAAAAAATATGAAAATTGGTTTTAATAATTTAATTACTTTATTTTCGTTAACCCACAAGCACTTATGATGAATTTGGGAGAAATTCAAAATTTACATTGTTTTAAAATAAAACATATCAAATGTGTAAAACGTTTATATTGTTATTTGTTTATTGTGTATTTGTTGTTGTACGAGTGTTTGTATATTTATATCAAACACTTTTTGAGGCTACATCTTTAATAAATAAAGAAATTCCTTTTTTAAATTGACACCCCTCAACTTCACAAACGAAAAGACAAGCTCTCATGTGATGCGTTAAGGAATCTATCCTCATGCCTTGGAAGGAATGTCTCAATCCCCAAAGTATCAAGCAAGAGATTGGTAAATTTTCTATTCTAAATTAATTTTAAAAGTTAACAGAAAATAATTTTTCTTTTATTCGTAATACACATTAGAACATCAACCCTAAAAGGCAATATCAAACAAATATTTCTTTATTATAGTGAATAATACTTGATTATAGACGTAAGTATAAGTATTCAAATATGATTAGGGATTGTTAGGAATCTTTGGTAATATTTGCCGTATAGATGGAATAATTCCGCATATTATATTCTTCTAACTCACGAGATCTGGGCCTGGAGAAGATACAAAAATAAAGACTAAAGACATGGTTTTTCTCATGAAAATCACGGAAATTTGGGGGGTATACTTCGACGTTTAGAGAAGGGCACTATATAATATGTTGGTAAGATAACGTAATGTGAGTTCTCTGCCAATACATCAGAAGTGTCGATTTATCATGTAACGGACTACGGTAACCCCAGGGCTATCTCGCTGTCGCCCTCACTTAGTCTCAACTTTGTCCAGTTTTATTACTTATATAATTCTAAGATTTGTATATAAAATTTTCGTACTTGATCATAGCAAAATGAGGAACACTAACTAGATACATTTTCAGTAAATTTGAATAGATTTTTTTAAATTTTATTAAATAAAATTTTTACCATTATACGATTTTTCTGAAAATATTACATCAAAAAAAAACTATTTGGGAAAAAAACTTGGATTATTGATTGGTAAATACAAATAAGCCTAATTATTTCAGGTAAATTATTTTATGTAATAGTTGTGTAATTTTTTTATAATTTATACTTACTAAATCTTTTTGGTGATAATGAGTGTTGGCGAATATTTTTACATTGATCTTATGGGCATAGAAAATATGAGAATAAATCAATTTTAAGACAAGCTGAATACAATCATGTAGAATTTTAATGTTTGGTAGTTGTAATATTTGGATAGTATGTAAAAATAAACATGACATAATGGAACGTCAATGTTGAAACTCTTTAACAAGATTTTATTTTCATCACATACTTACGCTGTTGCACTCTCTTCTACCTCACCGGAACTTTTATTATTTGAAAACTGCTATGAAATTTTAACTCAATGAAGAAAAAATAAATGTTTTCATATGGCGACATATCACGAAAAGCTGTGGGGTTTAGATTTAGCATCAAATTTAAAAATTTCTACATAGACAAGAATGGCGTCTTGTGACGTTTTACTTTTCTGTTTTACCTGAGCAATTGTTATGTAGAACTGATCACTCTACATAACGAAATTTTACATCCAAATGAAGAAGCGCGCAATCATTGTTGCTGCAATAACAGAACGGTCACTGATTAGACGCCAATCAGCTGTTCAAATAAAGGGTTCGACTGCTGCTACGGTAAGCGATAAAGAGCCAACGACATGACCGTTGATCACCGACAACTGTTCTGTGAGACTCGTGCCGTGCGACAAGTCGGCAACGACTGGACTTGAGTTCTGGATTTGGCTGTGCTAGTGTTTGGTGAAGCCGACATCAAGCCCTTCAGCTCGCTGGATTTTGAGAGCCTGGATAAAGGAGTTAGGCTAAGGTGAGCCATTACCATGCCATTAATTTTTGTCGATTCCGTATGTCAGTTAGTAAAATTTCAGTTTAATAATTTTTTAATTTTTAATAATTCAGTCTGCGGTTGATTTATTTGCCGGATCAGCGCTTGTCTGGTACCGTGCTGCGTCTATTCGGATTCAGTCATGGCATCAGTTGACGAGGGAGTAAAAGAAGTCTTTCAGCCTGCGGATTATGACATAAGACTTCATCAGGAAATCTTCAACCGGCTGCGGGGAGATAATGAGCCGATAGATCTGTATATAGCCGCTATGGAGGGCTTATATGGAAGATTAGCAGTAGTGTTCCTGAACCTACTCGCTTAGCACAGATCTATAATAGCCTGCACCCTTAGCTGCAAGATCGATTGGCACTTTGCAGCATTCAAACTCTTGAGCAGCTGCGATCCATGGGGCGTAGAGCCGAAGCGGGCGACTCAGTATGGTTAGAATAAGGCCCGCAACTACAAGGGAAAATACCCCTTTAACCGGACCTTGCCTATCACGATCTGAACCACCACGAAACCCTTCATCCGGACGTGTGGCCAGCGTAGTCTTCAAATTCAGACCGCCGGGACCCTGTCTGCTGGAATTGTGGAGATAAGGGCACCGCTTCAGGTTTTGTAGTAAAAAAAACGAAGGTTTTGTTTTGGTTGTGGAAAAGAGGACGTATTTAAAAGAGACTGTGTAAATGCAGCTCAAAAAACGGGCAAGGCAAGGGGCAGAAAAGAAGTAGGTGGTTCTGGCTCCTTGGATACTGAGACCATCCGGCCATAACATAAACTATGTCATTCATAGCCCAAAAAGAAGGCCATAGGCCTTATTTCAAAGTGAGGGTGTTTGGCCGTGAAGTTACCGCCCTCTTAGACTCGGGAGCTTCCCCCAAAACCTTTTTTGGTGGACATGGAATGTGGATTTTGAATCAGTTTTCCGCTCTCCTTCAGAGTGCCAGTGGACGCTTTGTTGAAACAGCCGACTCAAAAAGCCCTGAAGTCCAGGGCTTTGTCAATCTAACCATAACTTTACAGGGCCGTACTAAAAGTCTAAAGGTTTGCGTTGTACCATCATGCAGCATACCTTAATCCCAGGCATCGACTTCTGGGAAATAATGCACATTGCTGTGGATATGAGCAATCGGAAGTGGGACTTTGCAACGAAGAGTGTGGATTTATTCTGTAGTTATGTTGAGGGAATCACATCGGAAGACAATCTAACTCTAGCAGAGAGAAAACGGCTACAAGATCTTCTCTAGGAGCATTTCGAGGATGAGCCATCAACATTGGGGAGAACAGACCGTGTGAAGCACGTTTTTCGACACTGGGGTTGTACCACCAATCAAACAGCGGTACTACAATGTATCCCCTGCTCGTCAAAAACTCATCAATGAGGAGCTAGACCGCATGTTGCAGTTAGGGGTTATAGAGCCTTCACAAAGCGCCTGGTCCTCGCCAATTATGTTATTGGATAAACCTGATGGCAGTAAAAGGTTTGTTGTGGGCTTCAGGGTGGTGAATGCAGTGAGCCGAAAGGACGCCTACCCTCTACCACAGGTGACCGCTATCCTGGATATACTGGGGGACGCTCGATTCTTATCTAGCTGGACATTAAGAGCGCCTATTGGCAAATTGAACTATACGAGGCAAGTAAGGAGAAGACCGCGTTTTCAATACCGGGTCGTGGCTTATACCAGTTTGTCACGATGGCTTTTGGTCTGTGCGGAGCTCCCGCAACATGGCAGCGCTTCGTTGACACAGTCTTGGGACCAGAGCTGGAGCCGAATGTCTTCGTCTATCTAGACGACATTATAGTTGTGACATCTACATTTGAGTCCCATCTTAAAACCTTGAAAAGATATTTAGAAGATTTTCGTGAAGCAAAGCTCACCCCCAATAGAGAAAAGTGCAAGTTTTGCAGGAGAGAACTGAAGTACCTGGGCTACATTGTCAGTGGGGGGGTTTTGCGAGTCGACCCTGAAAAAGTAAAGGCGATTGTGGATATCCCAATCCCCGGAACCAAAAGGAGGTTCGTCAATTTTCCGGAATGGCCTCGTGGTAAAGACGCTTCATTCCCAACTTCGCGTCACGTATGACTACTTTGACTTCCTTACTGAAACGGAGAAATCAGTTCGAATGGACTCCAGAAGCCGAGATGGCCTTCCAGGACGTAAAATTCTGCCTGATTTGCGCTCCAATATTATCCTGTCCAGACTTTTCGAAGCCTTTCACAATCTCCTGTGACGCCTCAGGCGTGGGGATCGGCGCTGTTCTTAGCCAAGACAGTGAGCAAGGAGAAAGTGTTGTTGCCTATGCCAGCCGCACATTAACTCGGCAAGAGCAGAACTTCTCGGCCACTGAAAGGGAGTGGCTTTGTGGTGATCTTTGCTGTGGAGAAATTCCGGCCTTACGTGGAAGGAACCAGGGTTCCAGGTTGTGCCAGATCTTCTCTCTCGGACCACTCCACCGATATCGACTGAACCCTCTCATCCAGACGTGATTCATTATGACTTGAATTGAGATACCAGCTACAATACAGGACCAGTGGTACAAAGGAATGTTGGACAAGGTTAAAATGGGCCCTCAAAAATATTGTCAGTGGCAAACTCAGGAGGAGAAACTGTGGAGAGAAGTGAGCACACTGGAACCCTCGCTTCACCAGGATAACTAGAGATTGGTACTCCCAAAAGATCTCAGATCCCAGGCCTTGTTCGAATGCCACGATACTCCAACTGCTGGACATCAAAGGTGGTGTCAAAGACCTATAAACGTATCCAACAGCTGTACTATTGGCCAAAAAATTTCGGTAGGATGTAGCCACTTATGTTTCAAAATGTGCTGTATGTCAAAGGACTAAGTACGACCAACAACTCCCTGCAGGCGTTATGGGCAGCAGACGTGCAGTTGATTCTCCATGGCAGATGATCGCTGCAGGCCCTCTGCCACGATCAGTAAGAGGCTTTAAGTACCTGTTGGTTATTACTGACCTTTACTAAGTACACAGTCCTACGACCTCTCCGAGCTGACGGCAAT
>NW_025788422.1:0-10312 GCF_021130785.1 Homalodisca vitripennis
TTCTTCGCTACTGTATGTAGAACGATATCTTCTTCCAGTTTTAAAACGTTTGAATGATGGTTTTCAAGGAACATTCATTAAAAGCGTATTTACAAATGTTCTTAAAAGCTACACGAGTCATAAAAACGAAATCAGGATTTAATATTAAACAAATCATCAATATACAAAGCAGTTTCTTTCTCATGTTGATACTCACGATTTTGTTATTAAAAAGAAACGCATTTTTATTGTATGGATTGATTTTGCCTTGCACGCCAGGACTATATTTTTTCTTTTTCGTCTATGGCAATGATCAAAACGCAACAGCTGACTGTTAATTTTTGTTGGGTCTGTGTTTGTGTGTGTACAAAAAATGTAGAACGAAGTAACCAACAACAATTAGATAGAACATCAAGCAAGTGTAATCTAAGTAATAATACAAATCTAAACATCAAAATAATCTTTCTGTGCGTGTGTGAGTACTATTAGAATAGCACCATTCAATATTACTGTCTTGTTTGAACAATGTATAACAGTAGTTATTGTTGTTGACTCAAACACAGTAGTTATTGTGTTTGAGTCTGATTAAGTTGTTTGTAGGTTATTTGATCTATTCTATGTACATGTATACACTTTTTGTCCCTAGCGACTATAAGTTATTAATATATTATCTGTAAATGTAATTAATTATATAAAACATAACATGGTACCAGTAAGATTAAACGCCGGGGCGGCAAATCACGAATTTGACGTTACCAACGTTATTCTGCTCACCCTCCTGAACAAAAAATATATATAGTACTAGGGGGTGCAAATGACAAATAACATGATTTTAGGGGGTATATTGATAAGTGGTAAAGTTTCTAATGTTTTAATGTTCAGTTTGTGTGCTGTGTCTGGATAATCTGTTTACTTGAATATTATCTGCGGCCGGACTGATAGCAGCCTGATAGCATACCTGTTATCTGAGTTGTCCGGGGCATAGGTCAGTTCTACACAAGATATCGTGTTCAGTAGGTCGGATTGAGTGAGTGAGTTTTACAATGATGAATCAACCATCCACTAGTTCAACCAACCCTAGTGAATTGTGTGTGTCGGAGTGTTTCGTAGGGCACGTAAAGAGCTTACGTTTTAACCGAAACGAAATTATCTCTTTTTTAATAGAACAGGGCATTTTTAAAAATGAGTGTATTTGTTCGTCGTGCGGTCGAGTGGTGTTTTTAAACCGGGAGACTTTGTCGTTTCGTTGTGATTAGACCACTTTTTTGTTGCTGCTGTTTAGCTATATCCGCCAACACACTAATGGTAAGTGGTTCTCTGTTAATATCCATCTATATATTTGAGTTTTTTCATGATTTATTTAGTTTTTAAACTTTACATAATTGCCTTTGCATTACATTTCAATTTATATTTTTGATCAGCCCCTCTAGAATTTTATATTTTACTGATAGGTACTATCTCGAGGGATGTTTTTCTTTTATTGACATCAGCGCGGGGCAGCACCGAAGGTGCTGCCGAAGCCCGCGCTGATGGCCGGAGGCACTCGTAATTAATTTTTTTCTCGGAAATTAAGAAAAACATTATTAATTTTTGATCAAAATTCTGCTCATTTCTGTAATTTCTCATTTACGTTTGCAAAGATGGCGGCGCAAACCGATGACGTCATCACGAGGTTCAATCATTGGCCACAAAAGGTCACGTGAACGCTAGACGTGGATGTAGAACATGGAGATATTACTGGAAAGTTATTTAATTTTTTATTTTCTAGAACTTCGTTATTTCTCATTTCCACCCCATCAAACCTTATACTTTTCTTATATAGGACGATTCCAATAAGTTAAGAACGCAAAACTCGTATTTTTCCGCCCCGGCGGTTAATATGATAATTACCCCATAACATATTTTGTTAAAATGATTAAAACAACTATTCTTGAAAGACCTGTTTTTTACAAGTGTAGGTTTTTACGTTATGTTACATTTCCCAATAAAATGATCCCTGACAATGTGCATCTTTTTATATGCTCCAATCACACCAATTACTGATTCAAATTCATATATCAAGAGTTGGATTTATTTTGATTATCCTAGCATATTTAACTCATTCTCCTTGTGCTTTAGATGGTAATGGTAACCAACAACTATGTTTTTAAACATCAAGAATTGAAATATTGCTTAATTTTTTGTTATACCTATTTGCGTGCCTGTGTATCATGTTATAAGGTTGGAAAGTGTTGGATACAGCTGATAGCTTAGCCCAGATCACGTGCCAGATTGTCTAAACATATCTTACTTCGGAAAAGTTGGATGATCTGGGACGTGATCTAAGGTTGGGAAATTACCCAATCATAAATGCCCGTAGCCATCAGTATGGGCCTCAGCACCACCTTACACTTCTGACAAAAAAAATAAAAATACTCCTCAAGATAGTAGGCATTCCTAAATTAAAGCTCAAATCAAGTGATCATATTAATCTTATTTTTTTATATTTATAATACGTATGTTTGTAAGGCTAGGTTGTTCGTAACATTACATACAGAAAATGAAGGACTATAAGGTTATGTTAATTTATCTCCCTCTACACTTACCATTGAAGTATATTTCAAATACTGCATGATACTTTCTCACACCGGTATAGTATGTATCTACAAAATATGTAATAGAAAGATACCGCTTATGTGGATTTACAATATCTGTTTACGCTATCAAGTTGCCTTGTTTTTACTGAACGCACTCGGATGGCTAGAGGCAGTCATGTCAGCCCAAAGAATTATTCTTTGTATGTCCTAAGAATTAAAAGCATTGTTTTTTTCTGCCAAATAACCCATTCAATATTGTTTTTATTTGATTTATCAAAATATGACACAAAAAAATGTTGATCTATGTGAGAAAATTAGTTCTACTATGTTCTAAAACAATATTATGTTTGTTTGAGATGGCAAGTTCACTATGTTAATTATGCTTAAATAATGATGTGCAACTTCAGTGGTTCATTTTATATTTAACTAGCTGGTTTCCTGCGGCTTCACACACTTTTTGTGAGCTTGGCCCGTGCATAAGCATTTCTGGCTCAAGTAAATTATATTTCCAATCTAAAATGGTCTAACACTCAAGCTTTAAGTTCATCCAAAAATTTATTTTAAAGACAAATATACATAATAACTTAGCGCCTTCAAACAGTGTCAGGCAATAGCGTATAATAATACGTTTACTGTCTCGTAATTGCAGTTTATAATGTGCAGCAGCGCTGCCTGGTGGCTAGTTACATCAATGGGCATAGCATAAACCTTCTCCGTGAAAAAATACATATACATAGAAATTTTAATAATGATCGGTCAAATAGTTTACGATTCTATAAAAGGACAAACACACAAATATTCATTTTTATATATATAGAATATAGATAAAATTTATTAGTTCTTGTAATCATTCAGAGTAAGTTTAAGAAATTACTGGCTAACAATATGAGCAGTAACTTTCCAAACATCAAGAAAGCCCCAAAAACAGGTTTTTTTTGCTAATTTGTTAAATAACTTTTTCTCATAATAGTTACTTTTTATATTGTTTGTTCAGAAATTATATTTATAAACATATTTGTTGCCCACATTTAACTACCTTTTTTATATGAAACAAATTTTAACATGCTCAATCCCGGTGCACCACGTTGGTGTCATGCACATGTCATAATTTTTGTGGCAAAATACATGTAGCTTAATGGTATAAAAAATACCAAGCCCAAAAAGAAATAACAAATTTAACAGAGAATTGATTTATGCTTATTATTTAACAGATGCTTTGTTTGAGTAAAAAGTAACATATAAAAGTTTTGTTTTGAGTGTTGTGTCAGGTACGTAAAATTGTTGTACCTTGGGATATCTAAGTGAATCAGTTGTAGTCAGGAAATAGTTTTGTTTATTTTTATTGTCTTTTGGTAGACAAATTGGACTATGTCTCAAAGAAGGCGTAGTACAAGTTTAGGCAGAAGTACAAAAAAATGCAAAAGGAATGAGTTTGCAACGTATTAATGAACATGAAGAAAAGAGGGAAATTCGGCTATAAAATTCTAGAGAAAGAATTTCACCGCAAGAGAAAGAGAATCTTCTACCGAATGTGAGATTTGTCTTAGTCGTGATCGTCAAAGACATTGCTTTCAGAGAGCCTTCCAAGTGTCTGAACCAAGAAATAACCAATTAATACTGAAAAAGAGATAATTATAATTCATGGCCAAATAAAGTAAATTCTGCCATCAATTACGATCCTTCAATTGATTACGAGAATTATCCCATAGTTTCTATAGGTTCAATGTCTATTGTCTGCGAACATTACTCTGTTCTGAAATGGAAGGATGAATCAAGAGGCATGTGTTGTTTGCAGAGCAAAGTAAAATTAGAGGAAATTCTCCCTCCACCTGAACCACTGACCCTCTCCTCTTACATGCGACCATACTAAATCAAAACACAAAAATAATATTGCTTTTCAAATGACCTCGTGTAAGAGTAATTAATATGTTGAGCAGGGTTTTATGCCAACATTAAAAATTTTAAAAATCAATAATTATGTATGATTGGATATAGAAATCTTTTTAAAATGTATAGGACCCGTTCAAAGCCAGACCAGGTCACTAGTATATATGTATATAAAAGGAATTTTTTGTGTAATTATTTTAAGACTAACATTTACCTGGGGGATATGCTTTTTAGTTAAACGGTAAAAATTTATTTTATAATTTATTTCTTACCATAACTAATGAAGTATTAAAACACTTTTTTAATCATGGGTGCTTCCACCCCAGGCACTCTTTTGTTACTTGTAGGACACGAAATTAAACACACTGTAATTTAAAACTTTGTATACCCTTTAGTCAGCATCCCCCCTACTGTATGCTCAAGATCAACCAATCTTTGTTGTCACCAAGAAATGTTGTCTGGAGTGTGTTAGACTCCATGTGTGCTATTACATTCAGCGGACACATTTTATATGAGTATTTTCCTAATTTATTTTATCCTTTTTGTTGCTTCTGTTTACTTTTTATTTATACCTGTGATGAAATTTTATTGTTTTTATTCAGTAAATAAAGTGTTTGTTTTGAATGAATAATTTGAACGGTGAATGTTTTGCAACATGAATAATTTTACATGAGAAGAAGAGAGGCTATGGAATCTGTTTGATATTGATAGTTGCTGCTATCAATTCACTAATAATGTATTGACAAAACATGTCATATGAAACTCCTATTATGAAAAGAGTATTTCTAAAGCAGCTAGCATTAGAGTTAACAAAGTCATACATGCTGATTCTTCAAGAAGAATCCCAGAAAAGATAGTCAGGAACATGTGACGATTTCTCCATGGGAAAGACAGAAAGACTAATACAGTGTGCTGCAACTGCAATAAACTAATGTATGAGGAGCCCAGCTAGTATGTGCCAGAATAACGGACGTTAAATTCCCAACCTATAATGCACTGTCTACTGCAGGTCTGAAGGCCGTTAATTTAATTACAGAGCATTTTTAAGACTATAAATAATTATATTCATAATAATATTTGGTATTAGGCTTTTAAAATGAAAGGCACTTTCTTTTCATATGAATTTTTAATTCTATATTTTACCTACAACAATTTGTATCTTTTGAACAGATAAATTTAAAAAACTTTTATACAAGCATGATTATTTTGTTCGTTTTTTTATATTATTCTAATACAAAACAAGCATTCAACATCAAAAAATTTAGTTTTACATTCAGTTAAAATGAAAAATGATAATAAGGACATTATATACTAAAAAAGTTAGCATATTTAAAATAAATAAATAAAAAACTGTATTTATTTTACATGGATTAATTTTATTTATATACATAGAATATTTAAAAGAATTAAGGCGTATTTAATATATGCTACTCTTTTTTTCAGAAATAGAAAAAACTAATATTTTATGAACAAAATAATATGGGGGTTTAATCCATCCTACGCATGTGGTGTGGTGCTGAAAATTGGCGTGTGTGCTTGAGAGTTAATGAACTAATTTGTGTGCCTCTTATGAACATTTTTCTCGCATATATTTTGTGAAATTTGATATAAACATTTCTAAATAGCCAATATTTTGCAACTAGTGAAAATATATTTTTAATTTTCACCGTAAGTTTGGTTATAATAAGATAAATGTTTATGTGAAATTGCAAAGTAATAACTGGAACTGTTTTTGAGTTGTGTATTTTTTTCTAAGAAAAACATAGATAGGCAATTAAGCATTTTAGAATCTATGTTTACACGAATTGTTTCTTACTTTGACTTTAGATATATAAAGTATCCTGAAGATCTGGGAACATGGATGGAAAACACATTCTTTACTGTTCAGTAACTCTAATTAAATGACTTTGAATTACAGCATTGTAGAGTCATGTTCAGCCCACTACGTTCAGCAGTAAGACAAGAGAGATGTAGATTTGCATCATCAGTTGCCAAAGACACTGCTGCTACATTCTATTACAACAGGAACCCAAGAAATCTTGAGAAGTTAAGGATAGCTCTGAAACCACAAGGGTTCCACTTGGATAAACCTGGGAAATCATACTGGAACAAGTAAGACACCCAGCAATGATTGTTTTACAGTACAAGCTTGTATTGTTAGGGTATCAACCACATAATATATACATAACTGGTAAAATGTTATTTCTGTCTGTCCGCACTAAAGAACAAACCTGACCTATTGTTTTGAACTTTTTTGTCAATTTCCATTTCCACATCGGCAACATTAGGTTTGATGATTTTGATGATGGTGCGTGTCACTCCATGGGATTTGCCTGAGTGAACGAAAAAATCGCAGAATAGATAAATTTGTAAAGAAACTGAGTACAATCATATGACGTAATCAAGAAAGATTTCATTTGCAGACTTTAAATTTTGGATGAAACTTCATTTTAACATAGACAAAAATGAGCTGCTTTATGATTTTGCAAGTCCATCTGTAGGATTTGGTTGAGTCTATCACTCATTAGGCTCGCACAATTTCTCTTTTGTTTGTCAGGAGATGTAACATAATATACTATAATATAACATAATAATAATAATAATATAATAGGTGTTGTAGATTGATTCCGAGTAGGAGATAACATAAACTTATATTCTGCCTTGTCCAGAACAAATTTTATCTCTTCTTATTATGTATGAGATTATTTCACGGGATCTTGGCAACATACAGAATATGGTTGAAAAAGAGATCATGTTCTAATATGTACTCAAGTATGTTTTAGGCAGATATGAATAGAAAATGGATATTAGGGAATTTTTTATGTCAAAATCTAGACATGTTTTTTGTATTGAAATTCCGCCAATGCTGCACTTAGCAAGCCACAGATGGAATTACAGCAAAAATTCTATAATTTTTACATCTGTTAATGCATAATAGTTCAAATGCCCCGTCAATTTAAGAATCCCACCAACTGTGAAGTATGTGCTGTTATTATTTGTTCCTTGGCACAAAAAGCGTAACAGCACTTGAAATTCATTATTAGAATTGTAAGGACAATCATTATACTGTAAGTGATGGAATGGCATTCAAATAGTAAAAAATAGGTAAAAGCTTTAAGAAATGGCCAAAGAATATTTATTATGAGGGAATGAGTACACAACTCTCAATGATCACCAACGATTTTGGTGTAAAAAATGAACAGACATTTCACAAATTTTTCGTTATCAGAAGACTTTCTTCAACTTTCAAGAACTGTTCTCTATGACATTTTTATTAAAAAGTATGTTTTACTGTATGCCAATGTCTGTCCACATATGGTAAAACAAACTTAATATCTCATCACAGCATTTTGCTAGGAATAATTAGACAATCCCCAAACAGCCCCAATTCAGTGCTCAGTGATTAGCATTAGTTTTTTCCATCAAAGGAAGCATCTTAAAGGGGAAAGGTATATTGAGAGATGATTGAGAAATCGAATATTCTAGCAGTTGTGAGCTGTGAATTTTGAATCAGTAACAAATATGAGAACAAATCTATGCTCGTACCGCAAACACACGTTTGGATACTCCAAGTGGAATTCATGCTGAGGTCTGTAGCTTATTTGAAATTCATAGCTATAAAAATATCCAAGTAATCTATATTCATGTTTTCAATTATTTTACTGACATGGTACTTCAAATGATGTATTTAGTTTTAAATAAAAAGTAAGTCAAACTTTGACTGTAAAAATATAAAAATATAAAATAGAAAACAATATAATAGTTGCTAACTGTTTAATTTACTTTTACACTAATGGTATAATGGTACTACAGTAAAACTTGCCATATTTAACTGAAGCTTTTAGTTTAAATACAATCCTAACTTTGCTTATTGCTTTATGTAGCAATATCAGTTGCATAAAAGAATCGGCCAGATTTATGTAGACTTAATCTTAATAAGAGAAAGTTATATGTAGTCTGTTGATCTTGTTATGGTGAATTTTAACTCATAAAAATGATGGCAGATTAGTCCTCAAGTACAATCGGAGTGCCCGCAGTGTGACAGGAGAAGTTGTCCACAACTCCGGGCATGTAGCTGTTTCTGCTTCCACCAATGAATGGGCACTTTGTAAACAGTTGTACAGGTTGGTAAACTTTCAGTCTTGGTTTAAAACTCACAATTTATTTTGTTTTATTGAAATTTCAAATTTTATGCTGATTTATATTATACTAAATGAATAACTGTGTAGTATTTGTAATCAAATGGGAAATTAGTTTTGAGGTATTTAATAACAATTATAATCCGTACTATAATGTACGGCCATACTCTTGCATTTCTTGTAATATTGAGATGTCCCAAAAATCATCATTTAATAATCATTTTCTTCTTTTCTTAATTACCGATTGAAGTATATTTCGCTCTTGTACTGTCAGGCCGTAAGCCTTATGTTGTTATATAAACCACCAGAGTTATCAGCACCAGTAGTTGTGTTAATTGCCACACCATAGGAACAGCTACAATTGTTACATCCCTATACTGGCAAGGTATTTTGTTAAACTTTACGTGTAATAAGTTTCGATGATTTTGGGCTTTTGTTTTTAAACGCAGATAAAAAATACATTTGTGGACGTGTGGACTATATATTTTAATATTTTTTTACTCTGTAAAATTTGTAAATTTTGTTAAAAAAAACTATTTTAAAATATGGGCATTTTTTTAACTTGATGTACTCAAAAGTACCAGCTATTTTATTACTAAGAGTATTGAAAAGTGCCAAGATATTGTTTTGCAGTTTTTTTTCAAAAGTTTAGTAAAATTGATGTCATTTTTTTTATTTGATTAGTTATGAATTAACACGTTTAGTTTGTTTCCCTATAAACTAGGTAAATGGGTCCAGGACTACCTCGGATACCTCATATAATACAGAGATTATGAGGCAATAGGATAAAAAATAACAAAAAGTAAGGTTAAATGTACAAAATGTTTATTGTAATAAGTGTTGTAGTGAAGTGTGTTAAGTCTGTGATTGATTTTTGAGTCAACCTTTGCCCTTTCTTAGGTGATGCAATATTACGCCAATACTGCTAGACATTATATTGTGTGGCATGCAATATCCTTGTTTTCTATGTAGGCAAGTATCAGATTGCTTTGAGCCCATCGGAATGTGGTATTTTCTAGAGTTATTTAATTCATATTCTCGTCTTTTTTACAGTCTTTTTCATTAAGTACCACATTGATAATTGCGTCATCTATAATCTCCATTATTTGCACCTCCTTATTGCACCAGTCATGAATGTCTTTGCTGTTTGATTTGAACTTCGACAGAAATTTCATTTGCCACTCATCTTGTCCTGTTCCGGCATCCTTTTGGTGGGCGTCCTATCCAAGCAAAATAAATGTTTTTCAACATTTGAGTGGTGGTGGTTTACCTCATTCCACACTGAACCAATCCCAATCCTGTACGCTATATCTTAAAGTGGCACTTTCTTGATGGCTTCACTAACAGTCAATCCTTTATCTAATTTGGTAATCATCACTCTTTTTCAAAGGCTTTCAACACAAATCACTGCTTCCAGCACTCGCACTTTGTTTATACAATTTTCATGCCGCTTGCATCTCCTCTGACCCAACAGTTACTTTCTCATTCCCCAATTTAACAGCACCTTTTTAATTGACTCACAATTGTTTTATAGCATTATATTTCATCTAGAGAGAAACTACAACTCTCTTTTTTTTCCACTCATAACCCAACACAGAATTGAGTAAAGAGAAACAGGGATTTTTTTTGCCGGACGATTTTAGCCATCGTTCAGTGAAAACAAGAAATCAGTAACACTACGTTGTGCGAGATCTGGCAATACTGATACTCTTCTTCAGGTAAAAAGAACTA
>NW_025788423.1:0-11064 GCF_021130785.1 Homalodisca vitripennis
TGCATCAATTAGTGGACTTACCTGTGAGGCCAAGGGTTAACTTGCCACTGCAAAAAGTAATAAGACTCAAATTTTCAACTAGGTAAAAACGAGTAATATTGTAAAAATTTTAGGTATTCAAGTTTTTGGAGAAATGTTATATTGTTTTATTACTGAATTTCCATAATCAGTCATAGCTTACATAAGTGTAATGTACAGTTTACAAGAATCACTCAATACAAAATTAATCATACGAAAAGTTGAGCCCTTGAAAGGTATGGACTTTTGAATGTTTACATTTAGGTCTTATACATTCTTTAGAATGCAATGGTTTATTTATTTTAATTATTTTTATTTTACATGCTCCAAAACATGTAACAACGCCAATTACATTGGGGCAGTTCTCTTACTACAATACACAATATATTGTGGGTTAAAGTCCCCAACCACATGCGAACAAGCAAAAAAAATTTAAAAAGCAATAATAATTGAAACTATTACTTAATAATAATTATACCTACACCTTATTTTTAAGGAATACACACGCATATATATTCCTTTATGTAAATAGACATCACTACACTCAAATAAAATATAAGAATACAACAACAAATAAATACCAACAATAAGTAAATAACAACAATTAAATAAATGGCCATCAATAACAAAAAAATAACAATAACAATATATACAACAAAACAACAACAATATGTGTGTATAACATGCATTTGGAAATTCACAAATAAATTAATTGTACTTTTAGTTAATAATCAACAAACAAGCAACATATTTTATAAGTTGTACACTTATCAACATTGCAGAAAAAAAAAACAAAACAATATGTTGTGTAATATTATCTATTCTAAAAATTTAACAAATTTTTTATAAATAAAATTAATAAATAACAATGTTATACATAATTATTAAGAGTCCCAGTTTAAGAAAGAAGGCATTAGACACGTTGTTTTAAAAGTAGAATTCCGTTTTCACAAAAAATATATCTATATCACCTCCACCTGAAAGCATCATATTATGTGAATCTCACCCATCACCACTGAGGCAGAGGCGAGGGAACCGCGCGCGCCACCGTCCCGCGGTGGAACGTGTTGGTCAGTTCAAACAGTAGCCTGCCTCTACTGTTTAAAGCTAGGGACCCTAAAACTTCTATAACCCCCCAGAACCCTCAGCGCTGTCCATCCCCGTCCCCTGAACCCAGGCCCCCTCAAAAAAACATCTGCTCCATCACATCCCCCTCCCTCCTCAGAGCTCAGACTCTCCAAACCCAAACAAACAGAACCCATCAGCCTCTTTCATAAGGAATCAAATATGTATAAAATATTAAAACATTTATAGTAGAGGTAGCGTAAAAATCATTTTTTGAACCCCTTTCTATTGGCAATCCTTTGTGTATAACATGAAATGGGGAATTCCATATAAATAACAAGCCAGCCCTCCAACCTGGACCTGAACCTCAAGGCCCTATTACAATGCAAATCAGTGTTCCTAATATTAGTAAAATTTATTCCTTGCCGAATTATAAACCCCATTCATTCGATTTGGCAGAAGAAATACAATCTAAAAACAATGTTCGCTAAAAGACAAATTGCAATCAATGTAGAACACACCAAATCCTTTATTGAATCAACCCTTAGAAATCAAGTTTCCCATATTAAAATTAATAATCTTTTATTTAATTATAATTTTTTTGACCTCACTGAATGTCATAACATGGCATTTAGAAATATTAAATATTCCCATTTTATTATCCACTCCCCACTGATAAACATTCATCCAAATCCCCTTGTAGTTTCAATTCGGCATCAGATTCTGATTTTGATATTGTTTATTTTAGTAATTTTTAAATCATCAGCAAACAATTAACGGTTTTGGAAAAAGTCACACAATTACACAAATCATTAATCATAATAGTGAACAAACATGGGCCTAAATTTGACCCTATGTGGTATCCCTGACTGAAGAACCTTAAAAGATGACGGATACATGACCTTTATACAATCACAATATTGATTTCTATTAATTAAGTAAGAAACAAAAAAGCGTAATTAGACTATCAGAGACCCCATAATAGTGCATTTTCTTTAACAAAATTAAATGATCTACTCTATCAAAGGCCTTGGCCAGGTCAAGGAAGAACAGCATCCGTCTGAGTCAATCAAATCCAAACCCGAGGAGACGTAATGTGTAAAAGATTAATAAAATTGGTATAAACAACCGACACCGACCATGGACGAATCCATGTTGGCTAGAATTTAGTGAAAGCTTTATAAAATGATTATTTAAACGGCATTTTGGAGAATTAATTTCAAAAATTTTTTGAGGCTAGGGACAGAAAGCACAGGGCAACAGGTCCTGTGATTAATTACTTGTTGTCCCCTCTTTCCCACTTTTAAAAATTGGTTGTTATTTTTGTTAATATTCCAGTTTCTCTGGAAAAACTCTAGTTTTTAAAACTTAAATTAAAATAAGAGAGTAAGTGGCTTGGTAAATATATCAATACCAACCTTTAATTAAAGTATTGTGGAAATAAGAAATCAGGACCCATAGTAGTTTTCGTCATGGAGATTTTTAATAGCAAGGTGGACATCATCGCTCAAACACCCCGGTTCAATGGGATAGGCAACTCATACGCCTGCCAAGGTGGCCACCAGTCAAAGCCATCTCAAGCTTGTAGGGCTCCACTGTTTGTTTTCTAACTTAAGTTTATGAAACTTAAGTTAGAAACAAACGATAACTTACCAATACATATATACAAAATTAACAACCTTACTTGATATTACCTGTAAATGTATCCCTTGAATCTTAAATGAATAATAGTTTTGATTGGCTTCTTTAGCTGCTTTTATCTCCATATTGCTGTCTTGTTTATCATCCTTTCCCTTTTAACTGTGGGCAAGTTCTCGACTTTTGATTTAGTTTCCTGTTTCGAGGGAAAAAAACTTGTTAGAATCCAAAAATTACAGTAAGTTTAAGTCAAGTCAAAATCAAAAAACATCTTCATTCATATTGCACATTCCAACCACAATGTACATAGTGTCACAATAAATGGATATTACACAATTTTTTAAAAGGCATAAAATTCTAAACTATTAACAGTTTTTAATATAAAAAAACAGAGTATTAAATAATTATTGTAAAACTCCTCCAGAGGTTAAAAAAAATTGTTGTGTAAAAAACTTTTCTTTTAACATTATCTATTCTAAATTTAATTAGTATCAAGAAACAGCCCTGAAATTTCTTATTGGAATAAATTTTTAAACGTTTAATTCCAACGATAGGAAGAATTATGTTCTTAAAAAGCCATTTTTTATTTTGCATGTTATAATATTATTTATGTAATTCTTAAGTTTTTAAATTACATTTGTTCCACGTTCTTACATACAATAGCTAGGCCTTTCCTCAGGCCAGTCTGAGGATTGTGCCAGAGGGAGAAATTTCCTCATGCAAGAATCGCCATTGACTGTTTTCCAAATAGCCTAAATGAATCCACCAATAAGATAATGAAGTTCTTGAAAGCACAAAACAAAGAGCTATAGGTTGGTGAATGGAATGTCCTGATGTCCTGTGCAGAAGTGACAAGGGAAAGTCAGTGCTGCTTACCCTGAAAGTCGACTATACTACAGCAAGCAAGCTTGAAAAAGAGAGTCGATAGAACAGCTACAAGTTTGGGAAAATTCAGTTAGACTGAAGAAAAAAACCAAGGGAACACTGAGGTGGGGAAGACTTAAGAAAAAATCTGAGACCGTCACCAAAGAAAAGAAGACCGCTGTAGGAATGGAAAAGACCGAAAAGGTATCTGAGAAATCTGTACATATCTTACCTGAGAAGTCTACTCCCAAAGACAACACGGTGGTTCAAAAATAAAAATCGACTTGCTCCCTCTTCCTGAAGAAGTGACCCTCTTTAAAAGGACCATCTGTTTTAGCAAGGGGAAGAAAAACCGGTACTGTCCCCAAACACTCTAAGAGAACAGGGATGGACCACCAGGAGGAGGTGGTAAAAAAGTGTAAGTATGAGTCTCATACAGATAAACCTTCACCATGCCAAGGATGCAACTGACATCTTGAAAAGGAGGTTTATCACAACGGGCCTGGATATTGCTCTAATCCAGGATATTTGGATCAACAGAGGTCACATGCAGGATCTCCTGCAGTTTATGTTCTGTAATGATTTAGTTCTAGTAAATAGGGGATCTAGCCCCACTTTATTAAAAGAACAAGAGAAGAAGTTCTGGATATAACCTTATCAAAGGAATGGAAAACATAAAAATAGTAAGGTGGCACGTATAAACAGGAGGCCTCACTTTCGGACCACTGCCCCATTAGATTTGACATAAAAAGCAGGAGTTGAGGTGAACGTGACCCAATGATTCCTAAACTGGAGGGGATACCGAGTGTCCCTAGCCGAAGAGTTAGAGGAAAGAAAATTCTATCACAAAAATGAACTTGTGTTAGAAAGGTTTGTTCAACTAGTTTAACACAAGCTGTCATAAAGGCCTATAAGAAAAATGGCCCTCTTCAGACAAAACAGGCTAAAGAAAGATGTTCACTTAAAACATGTGCTTTTAAAAGCACTTAAAACAATGTTTGTAAATTATTAAAATAGGAAAAAAGGACAGATCCCTTATCTTCATGCCCTAAATGAAATAAAAAAGAAATTAGGAAAAATAAAAAAGAAACTGGAGGAATTTTTGCAAAAACATCAATAGCCTACCAGAGGCCACCAGGCTTCATAAAACTCTCCAAACCGATCACTCTAACCCAATGGGGTCCTTAACAAAGACCAATAGTGTCCTTACAGTGAACAAGGAGATTTTAGAGCTACTGTTGGAAAATGCACTTTCTGGGCACCAGGTCACTTGACTCGAAATGAGGATTCTTATTCTCTAGTCGGGGAGAGATCTGGTTGGGAAGTAGCTAAGTCCAGACAGCGATCAAAAAGAATATTCACATCTGAAAGAATTAAATGAGCAATAAGATCCTATTGCGGAAAAGTGAGCGGCCGGGCCTAACGGCACGGATGACGAGCTCAGGTCGCAAAAGCGGTCTGCTTTTAAGTTTCCCTCTAAATAGTTCTATTAATGTCTGATAGATTGGGGCGATCGTCTTCATTTGTCAACTAAGAGTGTTTAACAACAGTCTGTGTTCAGAGTTTCCAAAAGTTTTATAAATAATCCTACAGATCGCAGTTGTATGTCAAAGATGAAAAATAATTCATATGAGTTTACTCTCTGCTTTTTAGCGCTTCTGATTGGTTGTTTTCCTCAGCTGTTATTATAATACTTTGAGGTTCGTGACACAGAACTAAACGACGCAGACGTACATGTTGGCGGGTTTAGTCTAAACAATGGCCCGGATGTTGTAATTGCTTCGCCCGAGCCGCTTTATTTAGACTATGATTCAGACATCATCTCTGCCACCCTGAAACCTTGCTCGCGTGTTATCGTTCCTACATCACCGAATACCCCAGTAGGCCCATGTTCCATCTGAACGAATACCTTCACAGCTGAATTTTCTAGTATACAATAACGAGCGATACGATGTGGCGCACCACTGCTGTTCGTTCGGCCGCAATTTATTCATGCCCGCATGTCATAAACAATACGATCCGCAATGGGTTAAGCCATTTAAATCTCCCAGATCAGATGGAGATTTACCGGCCCTTTCTTCAAGAAGGGTTTGACATCTTATTAAATACTATTCTGTTTAAATGCAGCTACGCCCTAGGATTTACTCCAAAAAACTGGAGGACAGAACTTGTAGTGTTCGTGCGGAAAAAAGACAGGGATCCAACTCAACCCAATTCGTTCAGAACCTATAAGCGTAACCTCCTTTATGGTAAAAACTATGGAAAAAGTAATCAATAGACACATTAGGGATTAAACCTTAAAGGTCTATCTCAACACGCATACATAGAAGGTAAATCAACTACCACCGCTCCTCCATAACCTAGTGGAAGCAGTGGAGAACATCTTCAATGAAAAGGAAACCCTAGTCAGCATCTTTCTGGATATTGAAGGAGCATTCCGACCGAGTAGCATATCAATCCATGAAGGCAGTTCTGGGAACTTTTAATGGTTTTATTCCAACAGAGTTGTTTTTGAGAATTCTCGTCCAGATGACGTTATTAAATTACTCGTTTCGATTTTGTGTGTGCGGCCATGAAGACATTTTTGAAGTAAATTTACTTTTGAAAGGTCCTTAAAAATATATTTCCAGCATAATATTCCAGGCATTGCATTTTCCACCTGAAATTAGGCACCTTAGGTATTTACACCATGACGATTTACCTTTTGGGCAAAGTTTGGGAAAATCTATGTCAGTATGGCACTCTTTAAATATTTTTTTAAGTGTAAATACACATTAAATATTAAAGTGTTATATATTTAAATGCTCAGAAATAAGTGTACAATAAAAAAAAAAGTCTTTTCAAAAGTGTTGGAAAAAAATAATGAGAAATAAACTTATCCGTTACCTAAACAGCATAACTTTTTCAAACAAAACCATTGGCTTTATGAAGGGTAAATCGACAGAAGATGCGCTAATTTTAATTCACAAATATAATTTATGTCAATTTAAATAATGGTTACAAAACAACAGGGCTTTTCGTTGTTTTCATTTGACTTTGTAGATCACAAAATTCTTTTAAATAAAATTTTTTAAGCAGTGGGTGTGAGTGGCGCTGGACTAGTTCAGGACCTTTTTGAATGGCAGGACACAGCACGTGTGAATTGAGGAATGCCTGAGTCAGACCTTGCCTGTTGAGGGTTTTTTAATAAATTGCTCCAGCATCTTAAAATTATTCAGAACTACAAAATTTTGCAAGAAGCTTAAGATGAAAGCAAACTTGAGCATGAAAGCTTGGAATTTCTTAATTTCAATAGTGCAAATATGTAATCAGTCAGTTTTGTAAATCTTTGTAATATAGTCTGGTTATTATTATAAAGATGATTTAAAACATTGTCCTAATACTGCTGTTTATTTTACTGTCTGTATTTGTATTTATCATTTATCCTTCTTAATACTAGTGTATATTTGTTAAAAATTGTAGATGACACCACTGAGCTAAGTAACTTTAGTTTATTATGTTACTGTACCCTCAGTTTGTCAACAAGTCTATTGACTATTTTGTCTATTTTGTTTTTGTGCATTTTTGATTGGAATTTATTTATAAATAGCTACTACATAACTTGATATAAACGTGGCAGTTTTTAATTTCTAAGGAATTATTACTTTGTACCTTGCTTGTATATAAAGGGAGAAATAAATCATTATTTTTCATATTCTACTGATAAACATTACTGTGCTTTAGTCAAGTTGTCTCTATGTAAACCAAATAACCTGTTTTAACTCCCTTTGGTTTGACTAATTCAAATCAAATACAACCACTCATTTCCTGAAATTCCAGAAAGTCAAGATTTAGTAGTATTGTAGCTTATTCTTGGGCAAAAAGTATAGAAAGCCAAGTTTGGACATTAACCATAAATTAACTAGTATAATCTTGCATCTTGTATAATAATTTGGGTCTTAATCGTATCACAAGTTTCTGAGTTTATGAATGTTCAAAGTTGCAATTTGGTTTAAAAGCACCAAAAACTGGTACCCTTTAATCCTTACTAATATAAAAACTGAAAAAAGAGCAGAAATAAAACAAGTTACATTTTCATGTAACTCCCTGTTATTGTAGTTTTTACTAGTTCGTTTTTAATTAAGGTCCAAACTCGAGTATCTATACTTTTTGATCCAAGAGTAGTTTGTATGATCACAAAATAATTTTTTTAATTCAGGAGTATTTTTATTTTCATCCCAATAAAAATATCAAATATATAAGATATGTTTTCCAGTGGTCAAACTATTCCTCAAAAATCCTATACTAGCCAAAACTATAGGTAGCTCATATCAGAATTCAAAGTGTTAAATTTAAATCACAAAGAATTAAATTCCATGTAAAAAGGTCTACATCCTTCCTAGTTTACTTACCAACATTTTTCTTAAAGAAGAATTTTCACCCATTAATATTTTAATTTTCTCATTAACTCTAGCCAATTCGTCTTCTTGAACTTTGACCTGAAAAAAATTCAACTTATATTATTTAACTTATAGCATGTCCACAATCTTTTGGTATTCTTCATCAAAACATTTACAACAATCAGTATAGGTTGAGTTACTGAAATAATTTGGTATCAATACCATTTCTGTTAGGTTGGTTCGGTGATAGCATACTAGAAATATTAAGAAAGCATCACTAGTTTTGACCTGCTAGTACTTGAATTCATTTCCATCCCAAAAACCCAAAATGCCCTATAATCAACCCATGTCAATTAAGAACGATAAAGTACCTGAAACATCCAACAGTAATTTAATCAGTAAACATGAATATAAACTATGTGAAGGAAACAGGAGTTTTTTCCGGACATTTGGCCATCGTTCCTAGTCTGAAAACAAGAAAACAGTAACACTAACCGTTTCACAGAGATCTGCAATGCCTGATCCTCGTTCTTCAGGTAAAGAACCTACACCTTAATACATAATTACAAAACTAGGTTAAAATAAAACAGAAATCTTACTAAAAAACGTTGTGGCACGGCCCCTAAGGTCAGGGAATCACAACCCTACATGTTGTTGTCAACTTCACTAACACTAAAAGGACATGCACTTAATACAAAACTACACAAAACACTAATCATTTAAAACTAACTACGGAATACAGGTCACAATAACGTACTTCACTCGTCTACTAACCACCTAGCGACTGACCAGAGGGACTAGCCAATGGCAAATCGTGAACGGGACTGGCTAAAAACAAGATGGCGGAAATACAAGGGAAGGGGAACAGGAATGGGCCCCTTTACATTATTATTGGTTCATGCGAGATGAACTTCTTAAAAACCATATTGTGACTACCGCATTGTGTTTATTACGAAATATCCGATCCGTTTTGAATACTTTTGGTTTTCCTCTTTAGTTCATTTTTTAGAATTGGCAACCAAAGCGGGCCATAATCATCGTACTGAATGGATCTGACTGATTGGGTTGGTCTGGCCAATTTAGAATGTATGGATTGCCTCAAAATTAATTTCCTTTTGAAGAAATGTGCGTTCCCGATGTTATTATGTGGGCTTCATCCCAATTCATATGATGCGTCCTTCGGACACAACAATGGTGTGTTGCAATTTTTTTTACTTTTCTTGTGAAACCCTTTCTCCGGATGTTTTTCTTTGTGTTCCTTTTTATCCTTACGTTTTAGTGGTCTTTTTGCATTTCGTCGTTCGCCTATTGTATTCCCTATTTGCAGCTACATTTTATACTGTAAACCACAGTTTTTTGGAATCCTGTGTTGCCATTTTTTTGGTTTTGTTTATTACCGAGAACTTCTTGTCTCTATAGAGTTGTCTGGTCGGTGGTGTTTTTAAATCGCGGTTCTATATGTTGTACTTTCTACCTTACTCCTTCTTAATTTTCTCTCTCGATAATCCCGGCACATAAGGGATTGACATAAACGCAAATTTATCAACTAATTCTGTTTTTCTGACTCAGGAATGATTCTTCTGGTTTCGTTTGGCAACTTAATTAATTACTAATTGGAGGGTATCCATTGCTTCTTGAGATCCCGATTCAATTTTCTTAAATTCTTCTTTTAGTCCTGATCTTTATCTGAGCACAAGCTCTTTGCTCTATCAAACAACGAGTAGGCTACTCCTTCTTTGGACAGATTTTTGATGGTTTGGAAATTGATAATTTAAATATTTTCCTGTGTGTGGTTATCTTTCCTGCTTTCGGAAAAAACAGTGTGGTCTTGAAGGACAGTCCCTATCTTCTTAATATCACCACACATTCCAAAAAGGGAAGCTTGTTTTTGGAACTTCCACTTCCATTGTGAGGCGGATGGAAGGAGAAATACTATTAATGTGATTTCAAAAAATTATTTAATAATTACAACTATGTCTCCATGAGAAAAAATAACAAAGGTATCATCCACGATACCTCACCACCAAATCTTCGGTTGAACTGAGCTGAAGCCAAAGCTTTTCGCTCGAATTCCTCCATAAAGATATTGGCGAAAATAGGAGGACAGGTGGAGAACACCCATTGCCATCCCCTCATCTTGGAACGGTAAATTTTATCCCTCTAACTCAAAAATAATTGCATTGAGTGGCATGAGGGATAATGTCCAATCCCTTTATGTGCCGGGATTATCGGAGAAAAATTAGAAAGAGAGTATGGTAGAAAGTACAACATTAGAACCGCGTTTAAAAAAACAACACAACACTCTTAGACAAAAAGTCCTCCGTAAAAACAAAACCAAAAAATGGCACACCAGGGATTTCCAAAAAACTGTGTTTACAAGTTAAATAAAATGTAGCTGCAATAGTGAATACATAGGCGAGACAAAAAGACCACTAAAAACGTAAGGATAAAAGAAACACAAAGAAAAAACACCGAGAAAGGGTTTCACAGAAAGAAAAAGTAAAAAATATGCACACCATTGTTGGTCCGAAGACCATCATATGAATTTGGGATGAAGCGCCACATAAATACATGTCGGGAAGCCACATTTCTTCAAAAGGAAATTAATTGAGGCCAACATACATTAAATTGGCAGACCAACCAATCAGTCAACCATTCAGGTCGAGATTAGGGCCGCTTTGGTTGCCAATTCTAAAAAATGAACTTAAAGAGAAAACCAAAAGTATCAAAACGGATGCGGATATTTGTTAATAAAACCATATGCGGGAGTCACAATATGGTTTTAAGAGAGTTCAATCTCGCATGAACCAATAATAATGAAAGGGCCCATTCACTGTTCCCCTTCCTCTTTGTTATTTTTCCGCCATCTTGTTTTTAGCCAGCCGGTCACGATTGGTTGCCATTGGCTTAGTCCCTCCTGGTCAGTCGTAGGTTGGTTAGTAGACGAGTGAAGACGTATTGTGACCTGTATTCGTAATTCCGTAGTTAGTTTTAAAATGATTAGTGTTTTTGTGTAGTTTTGTATTAAGTTGCATTGGTCTTTTAGATGGTTAGTGAAGTTGACAACATGTTAGGTTGTGATTCCCTGACTTAGGCGTGC
>NW_025788424.1:0-11364 GCF_021130785.1 Homalodisca vitripennis
TAAGCGTGTGTTAACAGTTCACCGTATATATTCTATCTCCACGCACATGCGCAAAAGGGAAATCGGTACGAATCGACCAATAGGAATACAGAATACACAAAACTATAGGATTTATCGTTGAAAATTTACTTTTACTTTTACCGACGAGAAATATACATAAATTAAGGTATTATTTTACGGATAAATAGGAAATCGATCGTTGTGTTTGAAAGAAACTTGGGGTAGTGAATTTAATCGAATAGGCAAGCTAGGGTGTTGGAAGTGACTTGTCATAATGGAATTTTTAATAGAGATATTATTTAAAATACATAAATAATACAAATTTAATAGAGATAAAAAAATACACGGCCTAAATGAAACTTGAAGAAGAAATAAAGTACTTTATTTATTTTTTTTTTTAGTGATAAACGCGCGCCGCTTGATCTGGGCTTGGAGTTTGCAAGCTCGAGTAAATTTTTTTTCTAAAAGAGCAAGCAGCGCGAAGCGCTGCGCAGCGGGCAAGCGTCGCGTGATCTGAGCTTTGAATAGGCAAGCTAGGGTCTTAAGTGACTAGTCATAATGAAATTTAATAGAGATTTTATGAACATGAACTTACAACAATGAATAATCTTGTAAGTTGTATATTGATAATGGAATTGTCGACGACAGTCGTCAGATACGAGTGATTTTTACTTGGTTAAATTACATAATACGGTAAAATGATCTGGCCTTAAAAAGTGAAATAAACAAAAGGTTTTTAATAAAAACGAAAATTTAAGAAACTTTTTATTAGGAACAGAAGAGTGAGAGAAAAAAACAATTGAAAACCTAGTATGATAAGTTTAAATGTTGAGAAAAAAAAAAAAAAAAAAAAATAAATAAATAAATAAATAAAAATTTTTATATATTATATGTATTAATGAAATTGTTATTATTGTCACTTGTAATACTTAGAATAAAATCGAGAAAAAACAGCGGTATCCGTTGTCTAAGCCGAAGAGAAACGTAAAAACGATAGAGTTTATGGTGGCCTTTAAAAAGGCCTTTTGTGGGGCGATGTCGCGCGCGGAACAGGCGGCAGCTCAGCTTAACCTCCGAAACCGTACAGTGTGCGGCCCTGGCGTTTGAGCGCGTACACGACGTCCATGGCGGTGACCGTCTTCCTCTTGGCGTGCTCGGTGTATGTGACGGCGTCACGGATCACGTTCTCCAGAAACACCTTGAGCACTCCGCGGGTCTCCTCGTAGATGAGGCCCGAGATACGCTTGACACCGCCGCGGCGAGCCAGACGACGGATTGCGGGCTTGGTGATGCCCTGGATGTTGTCACGGAGCACCTTCCTGTGACGCTTGGCGCCTCCCTTTCCCAGCCCCTTACCACCTTTGCCTCGACCGGTCATGTTGCTGTTGCAGTGGCGTTAGTCAAACAGATGATAAAATCGCCCGTTGTCGGTAGTTTTGTCAACTCTGGCTGCTCTGTGATTGGCCGATAACGCGGCGACCAATCACAGTCGTTCTGAGCTCGTGCCGGCCCGTATATAGTCAATATTTTCCGCAAGGGGAAAACATATCTCATTTAGCGAGACAAGCTGACGATATGGCACGTACCAAGCAGACCGCTCGTAAGTCCACCGGAGGCAAGGCGCCCAGGAAGCAGTTGGCCACCAAGGCAGCCCGTAAGAGCGCGCCGGCCACAGGAGGCGTGAAGAAGCCTCACCGTTACAGGCCCGGCACCGTCGCCCTGCGTGAGATCAGGCGTTACCAGAAGAGCACCGAACTGCTGATCCGCAAGTTGCCGTTCCAGCGTCTCGTCCGCGAGATCGCCCAGGACTTTAAGACCGACCTGCGTTTCCAGAGCTCCGCCGTAATGGCACTGCAGGAGGCCAGCGAGGCTTACCTGGTCGGACTCTTCGAAGACACCAACTTGTGCGCCATCCACGCCAAGCGAGTCACCATCATGCCCAAGGACATCCAGCTGGCGCGCCGCATCCGCGGAGAACGAGCCTAAGTGACACACAAGCGTGCGCTGCCGGTGGCTACGACAAACGGCCTTTCTAAAGGCCACCAATAACTCGTTCGTTTTCGCTTATTTTACCGCTTATAGTTGTAAAACCGATGTAAACCTGGTTGTTTCAAGTCGCTCTCGACTATATTTTCTATCGAAAATACCCAATTTATGACTTTGTGCTTGTCATAAATATTTTATTCCAGGAATTTTACAATTCCTTTTTTTTTTTTTTTTACTTTTTAAACATAGTCCGATTTCACTGAAAAATTTTATAATTTTCTGTTTATTTATTTATTTTATTTTTATTTTTCAAACCAACATTTAGTTTACAATAATAATACGTCAATTGCAATCCGATCGAAAACCATAGTTTCGGTCATGTTTTATACACATGACTTCTAATTAACCAAGAACCGCGTTGAACTCTGATTAAACATAACTTCTAATTTTCGCTTATTTTACCGCTTTTAGTTGTGTAAACATTGGAATTCTGTTATTATATTGAAATTACATAATTACAGAGTTGTCTGTTAACAAGTGTAAATCTGCTTTTGTCTAGCGAACCTGATTGCGATTGCTTGATTTATACCTCTAATGTGATCCAAGTCAGTTTACATTTAAGTTTACGAGTTTATTAATTTCCGTACGAAAAAACACACACAAATTAGTAATGAAACACGTTTAAAACAATATAGCCTACTATTCTGAATTTAACAATATTTACAGAATTTGTCAGATCACGCGATGCTTGCCCGCTGCGCAGCGCTTCGCGCTGCTTGCTCTTTTAGAAAAAAAAATTTACTCGAGCTTGCAAACTCCAAGCCCAGATCAAGCGGCGCGCGTTTATCACTGATATTTAATTACGATCTTTGTGAATGCGGGGACATATTAGTTTGCAAGTTTGCTCAAAATAAAATATTGACATCACACTACAATATGGTATTATGATTTAACATAAATATTAATGTATATGACCCAATGAAAAGAACTAAGAAATTAGTGTGTGTGTGTGTGTGTGTGTGTGTGTGTGTGTATATATATATATATAAACAAACGGTAGGTTATTTATTAACGTTGGGATATATATCTTATGAAAGGTTTATCAATAGAAGAGACTTAGGTAATATTGAATGTACATAAATATCTTTCTACTAAACATAACATTAACGTAAAATCGTATAACATATAGTTTTCATTTATAAATACAAAAACCAATCGTAATTAGTTATAAAAAAACCGTTAATATTGATTATAATATGTGCATGTGAGTATTTGTAATTATGAGTCAAACATTAAATAAATTTCGTCAAATACAAGACGGCAAACAATATCACTTTTATAATACTTAAAAAAAAAAAAAAAAAAAAAACAAAACAAAACAAGCTGTTTCGTAATGTATTTGTTATAATAATATCAAAAAAAGGGATCGCTAATAAAACACGTTAAAACGAATGACATTTTGGGTGGCCTTTAGAAAGGCCGTTTGGATTTCCCACAGTCGAGGGAGGAGAGCGACTGGCCGGCCGGTTTACTTCTTCTTGGCGGCGGTCTTCTTGGGCGTTTTGGCTTTCTTCACGGCCACTTTCTTCGGTTTGGGCGACTTGGGCTTTTTGGTCGGCGGTTTGGCGACCTTCTTTGCCTTGCTGGGAGTCTTGGGCTTGGCGGCCTTCTTGGTCGCGGCGGCGGCGGCCGGTTTCTTGGCTGCGGCTGGCTTTTTGGCCGCCTTCGGCTTCTTGTCGCCGGCTTTCGGCTTGGCCGGTGCTTTCTTGGCGGCCTTCTTGACCGTCTCGCTGCCGGCGGACTTGGCTCCTTCTCCGGAGGATTTCACCGACAGTTTGAACGAGCCGGTGGCCCCCTTGCCTTTCGGCTGGGTGAGAGCGCCGGACGCTACGGCCGACTTGAGGTACTTCCTGATGAAAGGGGCCAGCTTCTCGGCGTCAACCTTGTAGTTGGCCGCGATGTACTTTTTGATGGCCTGCAGCGACGAACCGCCGCGCTCTTTCAGGCTCTTGATGGCCGCGTTCACCATGTCCGACGTCGGTGGGTGAGCCGGCTTGACGCGGGGCTTCTTGCTGGCGGCCGCGGCCTTCGCCTTCTTCGGTGTGGGAGCGGCTGGTGCCGGTGCCGTTGTAGCGGAGTCTGCCATTCTGTATGTCGGGAATATCAGATGGCTCCGCCGCCAGCCGCGACTCGGCTCGCGGCCTGAGTACGTACCGTACAGAGGTCGCCGAGCCGGGCCGTCCCATCGCCACGCCAGTCTGCCGGATTTTAGTCGTTTCTCGACACTAAAACCTCTCGTAAACAGTACGTAAGGTCCTGATTAAACGTAAAAATCCGTTTTTCCGATGGCCGAGACGTCTTACCAACGATAAGCGAGTAGAACGCCGTTTTAAAACGAATTTTAACGTCACCAGACAGTATTTAGTGGAGGTCGAACCCCGTCTGTACGCGTTACACAGCCAAAAAACTGTCTATAAAAACTATAAACGCGGTCTAATATCGGATTTCACTCGTTTATATTGTACACTGAACGTGTCCGGAGGGCTACAATGAGGAGCGGAGCACAGGATCTAACCGACACGACGGTGAAACGCGATAAAGTGAGGCCCTGTTGACACAAGTACCGTGACGGTGTGTACTCTACATACCGGTCAGAGAAATGGGCCCGTCAAGTCTGTACGGCTAATACGTACTAAAGGATTGTTTTAATATATAAATCCGAGTGGGAATATAGTGTTTAAGTAAAAAAAAAAAAAAATTTATGTCCAATTTACACGCAGTGAGTGTTGCGATACGCCTAGTTTTTATAACGCTTAGCTGTGCAAGATATCACAACATGCCGTAATGATAAACGCGTGAGTTACGATTATTGTCTATAAAGAATTTTTTTTTTCTAGATAGGAGTGAAATTAAATATTATTTTCATTATCAAGATTAAAATATTATCAACGACTGTAACGATCGAGCTTGATTGAATGCCGTCAGAGAATTTATTAGTGCACTAATCTATTTACTTACATCGATATACAAGTGATATAACTAAACAATATTCGTCGTAAAAAAAAAAAAAAAGCGTAAACAAAAACTAGTGATGATTTAGGTAAATAAACTTCAGTTTTACTTGATGGCATCACGACCGAAGGTATATGCTCGACCGTTGAACTAAACAATAAGAATATAGTAGACTAATAATAATAGCTAATTAACTCAGCCAATTTCATAAAAATTGTAGAATTTGTTGATATATATAAGTATTTCTAGTATTTCGGTAAATAAGTGAGAAAAAAAAAAAAAATAAATAAAATAAAACGCGTCAATATTGAAGATATTCGTTGTTAAATACTGTTGAAGCGTAACATCTATGTACAGTGCGAAAGTTATAATTGTATTCAGTTTCAACCAGTGCTCGTATGTACGATGTATATACGCTGGGCGTGAATCCTATTGAACATCGTTTATTGTAATTATTATTTAAAACCACTACATTAATTCGGGAAAACAGTGTGTTTTTCTCCTCTATACGTTTATTCTTATTACGATTTAAATTATTCACGTTGCAATTTCGTTTCAATTACTTTAAATTTCAAACAATACGGAAATATTTGTATGTACTGAATGAACATACTTTTCCAACTATGTTTCAGATTGAATCTAAATAGTATAAAAAAAAAAAGGATTAAAATAAAATTAATATTAAAAGTGTTTACACTGAATAAAACAATGTGGATTGGCTTGAGATACGATACTTGTACATGTGGCAGTTACGTCACTTGATAATGTTAAAATAATTTATTGTCTCTATTTGAATAGAACATTACAAGGGCAGTATAGAGTAATCGGAGTAACTATTCAAAATGAAGCTCTCTTCTATTGCTAATACCGGGCGATATCCATAGAGGTCACAATAGCAGTACTAGCTGTAAATCACCAAACATTGATTAACACATATTATGATAATACGAAACTATAAACATAATGTATAGATCGGATTTAGAACACATACTCGGTTATGAATATACTCGATTTCGTCTGTAGTACGATTGTCAACACGTTTATTTTATTTACTCTAAACGATTTCATCAGGTTAATCACTACGTTCCAAAATTATTTAAATAATTGGCCGGAATGTGTACTGAATATATCGGTATTAGTCTGTATTTTCAAATAATTCTTCAACTCATTATCAATACTCGACGTGAATTAAGTAAATAAGTGTCATTTCGAACAAGGATCGTCCGATTAAAACGGTCAAAATTCATTGTCAATTGAAACGCGGGAAATCCTCTCAAACTCTGGTTGGTCACTTTTAACCGACGAATCACGAGTTTGGCCACCTCCTACCTATATAAGCGTGTGTTAACAGTTCACCGTATATATTCTATCTCCACGCACATGCGCAAAAGGGAAATCGGTACGAATCGACCAATAGGAATACAGAATACACAAAACTATAGGATTTATCGTTGAAAATTTACTTTTACTTTTACCGACGAGAAATATACATAAATTAAGGTATTATTTTACGGATAAATAGGAAATCGATCGTTGTGTTTGAAAGAAACTTGGGGTAGTGAATTTAATCGAATAGGCAAGCTAGGGTGTTGGAAGTGACTTGTCATAATGGAATTTTTAATAGAGATATTATTTAAAATACATAAATAATACAAATTTAATAGAGATAAAAATACACGGCCTAAATGAAACTTGAAGAAGAAATAAAGTACTTTATTTATTTTTTTTAGTGATAAACGCGCGCCGCTTGATCTGGGCTTGGAGTTTGCAAGCTCGAGTAAATTTTTTTTCTAAAAGAGCAAGCAGCGCGAAGCGCTGCGCAGCGGGCAAGCGTCGCGTGATCTGAGCTTTGAATAGGCAAGCTAGGGTCTTAAGTGACTAGTCATAATGAAATTTAATAGAGATTTTATGAACATGAACTTACAACAATGAATAATCTTGTAAGTTGTATATTGATAATGGAATTGTCGACGACAGTCGTCAGATACGAGTGATTTTTACTTGGTTAAATTACATAATACGGTAAAATGATCTGGCCTTAAAAAGTGAAATAAACAAAAGGTTTTTAATAAAAACGAAAATTTAAGAAACTTTTTATTAGGAACAGAAGAGTGAGAGAAAAAACAATTGAAAACCTAGTATGATAAGTTTAAATGTTGAGAAAAAAAAAAAAAAAAAAAAAAATAAATAAATAAATAAATAAAAATTTTTATATATTATATGTATTAATGAAATTGTTATTATTGTCACTTGTAATACTTAGAATAAAATCGAGAAAAAACAGCGGTATCCGTTGTCTAAGCCGAAGAGAAACGTAAAAACGATAGAGTTTATGGTGGCCTTTAAAAAGGCCTTTTGTGGGGCGATGTCGCGCGCGGAACAGGCGGCAGCTCAGCTTAACCTCCGAAACCGTACAGTGTGCGGCCCTGGCGTTTGAGCGCGTACACGACGTCCATGGCGGTGACCGTCTTCCTCTTGGCGTGCTCGGTGTATGTGACGGCGTCACGGATCACGTTCTCCAGAAACACCTTGAGCACTCCGCGGGTCTCCTCGTAGATGAGGCCCGAGATACGCTTGACACCGCCGCGGCGAGCCAGACGACGGATTGCGGGCTTGGTGATGCCCTGGATGTTGTCACGGAGCACCTTCCTGTGACGCTTGGCGCCTCCCTTTCCCAGCCCCTTACCACCTTTGCCTCGACCGGTCATGTTGCTGTTGCAGTGGCGTTAGTCAAACAGATGATAAAATCGCCCGTTGTCGGTAGTTTTGTCAACTCTGGCTGCTCTGTGATTGGCCGATAACGCGGCGACCAATCACAGTCGTTCTGAGCTCGTGCCGGCCCGTATATAGTCAATATTTTCCGCAAGGGGAAAACATATCTCATTTAGCTAGACAAGCTGACGATATGGCACGTACCAAGCAGACCGCTCGTAAGTCCACCGGAGGCAAGGCGCCCAGGAAGCAGTTGGCCACCAAGGCAGCCCGTAAGAGCGCGCCGGCCACAGGAGGCGTGAAGAAGCCTCACCGTTACAGGCCCGGCACCGTCGCCCTGCGTGAGATCAGGCGTTACCAGAAGAGCACCGAACTGCTGATCCGCAAGTTGCCGTTCCAGCGTCTCGTCCGCGAGATCGCCCAGGACTTTAAGACCGACCTGCGTTTCCAGAGCTCCGCCGTAATGGCACTGCAGGAGGCCAGCGAGGCTTACCTGGTCGGACTCTTCGAAGACACCAACTTGTGCGCCATCCACGCCAAGCGAGTCACCATCATGCCCAAGGACATCCAGCTGGCGCGCCGCATCCGCGGAGAACGAGCCTAAGTGACACACAAGCGTGCGCTGCCGCTGCCGGTGGCTACGACAAACGGCCTTTCTAAAGGCCACCAATAACTCGTTCGTTTTCGCTTATTTTACCGCTTATAGTTGTAAAACCGATGTAAACCTGGTTGTTTCAAGTCGCTCTCGACTATATTTTCTATCGAAAATACCCAATTTATGACTTTGTGCTTGTCATAAATATTTTATTCCAGGAATTTTTCAATTCCTTTTTTTTTTTTTTTTTCTTTTTAAACATAGTCCGATTTCACTGAAAAATTTTATAATTTTCTGTTTATTTATTTATTTTATTTTTATTTTTCAAACAAACATTTAGTTTACAATAATAATACGTCAATTGCAATCCGATCGAAAACCATAGTTTCGGTCATGTTTTATACACATGACTTCTAATTAACCAAGAACCGCGTTGAACTCTGATTAAACATAACTTCTAATTTTCGCTTATTTTACCGCTTTTAGTTGTGTAAACATTGGAATTCTGTTATTATATTGAAATTACATAATTACAGAGTTGTCTGTTAACAAGTGTAAATCTGCTTTTGTCTAGCGAACCTGATTGCGATTGCTTGATTTATACCTCTAATGTGATCCAAGTCAGTGTATTTTAAGTTTAAAATGGGTCTTTTCCAGTGTGTCCCCGCATTATCTATTTTAATTTATATAAGTTAGATTACGTTTATTAGATTAAGTTTACGAGTTTATTAATTTCCGTACGAAAAAACACACACAAATTAGTAATGAAACACGTTTAAAACAATATAGCCTACTATTCTGAATTTAACAAAATTTTCAGAATTTGTCAGATCACGCGATGCTTGCCCGCTGCGCAGCGCTTCGCGCTGCTTGCTCTTTTAGAAAAAAAATTTACTCGAGCTTGCAAACTCCAAGCCCAGATCAAGCGGCGCGCGTTTATCACTGATATTTAATTACGATCTTTGTGAATGCGGGGACATATTAGTTTGCAAGTTTGCTCAAAATAAAATATTGACATCACACTACAATATGGTATTATGATTTAACATAAATATTAATGTATATGACCCAATGAAAAGAACTAAGAAATTAGTGTGTGTGTGTGTGTGTGTGTGTGTGTGTGTGTGTGTGTATATATATATATATATAAACGAACGGTAGGTTATTTATTAACGTTGGGATATATATCTTATGAAAGGTTTATCAATAGAAGAGACTTAGGTAATATTGAATGTACATAAATATCTTTCTAAACTAAACATAACATTAACGTAAAATCGTATAACATATAGTTTTCATTTATAAATACAAAAACCAATCGTAATTAGTTATAAAAAAACCGTTAATATTGATTATAATATGTGCATGTGAGTATTTGTAATTATGAGTCAAACATTAAATAAATTTCGTCAAATACAAGACGGCAAACAATATCACTTTTATAATACTTAAAAAAAAAAAAAACAAAAAAAAAACAAAACAAAACAAGCTGTTTCGTAATGTATTTGTTATAATAATATCAACAAAAGGGGTCGCTAATAAAACACGTTAAAACGAATGACATTTTGGGTGGCCTTTAGAAAGGCCGTTTGGATTTCCCACAGTCGAGGGAGGAGAGCGACTGGCCGGCCGGTTTACTTCTTCTTGGCGGCGGTCTTCTTGGGCGTTTTGGCTTTCTTCACGGCCACTTTCTTCGGTTTGGGCGACTTGGGCTTTTTGGTCGGCGGTTTGGCGACCTTCTTTGCCTTGCTGGGAGTCTTGGGCTTGGCGGCCTTCTTGGTCGCGGCGGCGGCGGCCGGTTTCTTGGCTGCGGCTGGCTTTTTGGCCGCCTTCGGCTTCTTGTCGCCGGCTTTCGGCTTGGCCGGTGCTTTCTTGGCGGCCTTCTTGACCGTCTCGCTGCCGGCGGACTTGGCTCCTTCTCCGGAGGATTTCACCGACAGTTTGAACGAGCCGGTGGCCCCCTTGCCTTTCGGCTGGGTGAGAGCGCCGGACGCTACGGCCGACTTGAGGTACTTCCTGATGAAAGGGGCCAGCTTCTCGGCGTCAACCTTGTAGTTGGCCGCGATGTACTTTTTGATGGCCTGCAGCGACGAACCGCCGCGCTCTTTCAGGCTCTTGATGGCCGCGTTCACCATGTCCGACGTCGGTGGGTGAGCCGGCTTGACGCGGGGCTTCTTGCTGGCGGCCGCGGCCTTCGCCTTCTTCGGTGTGGGAGCGGCTGGTGCCGGTGCCGTTGTAGCGGAGTCTGCCATTCTGTATGTCGGGAATATCAGATGGCTCCGCCGCCAGCCGCGACTCGGCTCGCGGCCTGAGTACGTACCGTACAGAGGTCGCCGAGCCGGGCCGTCCCATCGCCACGCCAGTCTGCCGGATTTTAGTCGTTTCTCGACACTAAAACCTCTCGTAAACAGTACGTAAGGTCCTGATTAAACGTAAAAAATCCGTTTTTTTTTCCGATGGCCGAGACGTCTTACCAACGATAAGCGAGTAGAACGCCGTTTTAAAAACGAATTTTAACGTCACCAGACAGTATTTAGTGGAGGTCGAACCCCGTCTGTACGCGTTACACAGCCAAAAAACTGTCTATAAAAACTATAAACGCGGTCTAATATCGGATTTCACTCGTTTATATTGTACACTGAACGTGTCCGGAGGGCTACAATGAGGAGCGGAGCACAGGATCTAACCGACACGACGGTGAAACGCGATAAAGTGAGGCCCTGTTGACACAAGTACCGTGACGGTGTGTACTCTACATACCGGTCAGAGAAATGGGCCCGTCAAGTCTGTACGGCTAATACGTACTAAAGGATTGTTTTAATATATAAATCTATTTTAAAATAAATATATATATTATATATAAAAATATATATATAAATAGCAAGATTGAATGCCGTCAGAGAATTGATTAGTGCACTAATCTATTTACTTACATCGATATACAAGTGATATAACTAAACAATATTCGTCGTAAAAAAAAAAAAAAAAAGCGTAAACAAAAACTAGTGATGATTTAGGTAAATAAACTTCAGTTTTACTTGATGGCATCACGACCGAAA
>NW_025788425.1:0-10305 GCF_021130785.1 Homalodisca vitripennis
TCAGATAGCTTTGTGACGGTGTTGTATTCTAAAATAGATTAAATAAATTAAATTAGTAATTATAAATCCATAGAGTATTTCGACAGAAATGATTTTTATTTATAACACCATTAAATGTTCTGAAACAATTAGTGTTATAGTCACGTATTAATATTTAAATGTATTCTAGCAAAAAATAGCATTTGGGTAGTTATTTTATAAATAATTATTTCACTACCTAAAGACCAGGGAATGTAATTTTTTTTTAATACATTGTTTGAAAACGTGAAGACTTTACTACTTTCCTTTTATGTTGAGTTAATGCATTACTTACTCGTATGAAGGAATTTACGTAATTACTTACTTATATATATTTCAAAAAATCCCACGACTGTTTCGCCTTGACGATATAAACTTTTAAGTACTCCACATTGATAATTATTAAACTTTTAAATTAAAACCTGGTCACTAAACTGAATACAGTGACCAATTTCCAGATCTGAATCATTGATATCTTACAAACATGTTATATTGTGGAAAAAAAAATAATTTCTAGTATTTTTTTATGAAATTTTCAGATTATATGATCACTTCAAATACACTCAATTAGTTGACAAACAATTTAGAAGAAGTATGTATTCTTTCTTCAAAAATATAAATAATATTTATAAAAAATACATTTTAAAAATAGTATATTTGTTAAACGTTTCCTTAGTAAAAATATTTTAAATTAGCATGGAAGACAAAATTGGCCTTCGTTTATTCAATTGAAGGGAAACATATAAGGTAAATTATGATATTGGTGTAAACATAATGCTTTTAAAACTATATTATATTATTGTGATAAGTGATTCGGTTTATGTCTGACTTTACACAGAATACTTACAAGAAAGTTTTTTAAATAGATGTAATAATTGTAAAACCTTGGGGTGCGGTCCCTATATTTAGCGCATTTAACGGTAAACGCAATCATATATGAAATTGCCACTTTGCAGTTTCATCGCCTGATCGTTTATCGCAGTCTCTCCTACCAGTTGACGCTATCAGGTTTCTGTGAATGTGTGTGTCCATCTGCATGCAAGGGAACTTCTGAACGAGAGTTTAAATTTAATGTGAAAGTAATAAGTCCATATCCTTTTTCTTTCTTTAACCGTTTCGAGTATGTTTTTAAATGTGTCCGTTGTGTTTGAAATCCGAAGCGAAGCTTGATTTTAAATAAGTTACTAATTAATACGTTAATTATATTATTCTTATTAGGCTGGATATGTCAATAATGAATAAAGATTATAATGGCAGCTAACCCATTTATTATTAATATTAATATCAAAATAAAAATCACAAACCACAAAAAATACGCCAAACGAAGCAAGAGTATGTGTGATGTTATTATCAGAGTAAAATTTTATAGTTGTCTTAACATATTTAATCTTTGTTCAAGTTTGTGCAGATAATTTTGTAATACTTTGATTGTTACACATCTAACGTTCACCCCAGATTGTATTACTTATAGATCAAGACATATATACTGTGTAATGATGTCTAACCACTTTCAGCGGAAGCTACGCTTGCATTTTCACATTTATTCAGATTGTGACCAACATGTGTTAATTTTGTACGTCACACATGGGTTTCAGTTTCGCACATAATTTATATTGTTGCAAACATTACTCTAATATTAAACAATGGTAGGTCTTTTTTATATATTGTTACAACAGATATAAACATACATAACATTGTTATAACATCCTACTATTTGATTTTTTTAAGCAATTACTAATGTTAATACTTTAACAAGCTTCGATTTATATTTTAAAAATGTATCTTAAGATTAAAAATATATCTTAAGAACTGTGAGAAAGCATTCTATAAATATCAGTTCTTACACGCCTTAGGTTAAGCACCGTTCCGTAAATCGATATGAAGTGACACTATAAAGGGAAAGTTTTCTTGCAGGAAAACTGCCAGTTTAAGGATAAGATAAAGAGATATTTCTAGATCTCTATTTTGAGTCAATAAAAGGGATCTATGTGATTATCGGCGATTCTTCAACTCACCTATAAACTTCTCTTCAGCTACGAACTTTTATGAGGTCTTGTATTTTGGTGTATTGTGTAGGCTATTCTGAAGTGGAGCATATTATTGACCTTTCATTGAAACCGTGTATCAAGTTACTTTGACGCAATAGGTGAAATACGTTTAAATAATCTTGTATTACTCTCTGCCACCATTTATTAGGGTATATATCGACAAAATCAAAGGTTAGAGTTTATAAAAGTTTACAACTCCTAAAAAATAATATAAGATAAATCAAAGTAAATCTTAGCCATTACGTAAAGTTACATAATTTCTACATTTATTTATACCTTTAAGTTTTGCTTAAGGAAATATTAACAACAATTTAAATGCCTGTAAATTTAAAACAGTTTCAACTTTAACAGAACTCTCTGTAATCTCAGTAAACTATATACGACTTTGATCCCGTTAATAATATAAACCATAAATTCTAATAGAAATCCTGATTGAAATTTTTCCATGTATTTGAGTAATATATGTTGAATAGTTGTGGCTAACAACAGGTTTAAGAATGTATGTGGTATAATACACAACGAATACGCTAATTTTTTCTCAGATAAGAAAACTGTTAGTTACTTAATAACCCTTAACTGTTTAGCCTTAAACTTTGTGAAGTTACTTTGTTTGACATTCACTCTAGCATATAAGTATAAAGCATTATTTTTATTTTTTGTACTATTTCAATATCTTTTTTGTTAGTAACTAATGTTAGTAAAAGTTCTCATTTCAAGGTTTTATGTGAGGTTTTTCTCACTTTTTACACTGTATAATGTAATGAAGTCTTAGAAAAACCTAATTCAGTAAAACAAAATGTTAAGGATTAAACACGGTTGCCTTTAGTGGATGTAGGAGTTTGTCGTGAACATCAGCGAGTGGAACAAAGTTAAATAAGGAGAGTTTGTAAACTCAATGCACGTCGGGGGACGTGAATGCTTATATTTTTTCAAACTCATATCTTTTAAATATATTTATCTACTAAATTTTAAAAGTGCTGGCTTAGACTAAAATTTTTAAAAATACATTATTTTTATATTTAATAAGAGTATACTTTTGGCACGATATTACGTTTATCAAACCAGCTAAGTTATATATATATATATATAAAATTTTTAATAAACATTGAATCGAAAAAGTACTTGCTCCGCCGGGACCGAACCCAGATCTCTCCTTGCCGGGTGAATGCGCTACCATTACACATTATACTGCACTTAATTTCCATATATTTTTGAATTCTTTCTAACATCGGTTGAACATCTACTATCGGATCGAGAAGTATAGATACCCGAGTACCACAATTAACTGTCAAATGCTAACGGTGCGGGGCTTGCTCAGTTGAACGTGGAAACCGCCAGATTGCCAAGGTAACACCACTCTGTTTAAATCAGGAGGCGCTGACCGCGATACATTAACCCATTGCCTACCACTGTCATATTTTTAGGACATATTTAAAATATTTTATTTTTTAATATATAAAACTAAGATAATAGTTTAAAAACCCTCTTGTGTTACTAATTATATACTGAATTAATATTTTTAACACTTTTATTGTCAAATTTTTAGGTTTAAGCCCTATATTTACTGCCTTTAAAATAAGTAAAAAAACTACTTGCGAACCTTTCATGATACATTTATATGTACAATAAAGTGTTACTTATTTTTATTTGAGCTAAACAACACAAATTCTCTTATTTATATAGTCATATTTCAATAAAAGTATAACTTTTCATGAAAAAAGCTTAAACTTAGCTCTCAGCCATGTTTTTTGTAAGCTGTCCTATAAATATGACAGTGGTAAATAGCAGTGGCTTACGCAGTATCTGCTCCAGAGACTAGTTACAACCTGATCTCTCCCCACCAGAGTCTCAATGGAGTGCCTGCAGTTTACTTTTGCTGAACGTTGTCTTTACTGTGATGAATCATTTTAGTTCTGTGTTTTTTTATTGATAAATGTGTATTTTTACTCATAAAACAATGGCAAGTACATCACACATGACGACTGAAGAAATACTTCTTTTATTAGGAGATTTAGAAGAAAGTGAAGCTAATGTAGCTAGTGCTAATGTTGTTGTTTTACCGCCACAAAATGTCGATTGTCTTACTGATGAAGAACAGTTTAATGATGATAATACTGAGGATGTGGATATTTCTGAGGTATGTGGTACTTTAGAATTAGAGTTGAAGCAAAATAATGATCTAGACTGTAAAACGTCAAATGAAAGCAAACCTACTAAAGGAAACCCCGAAACATTAACTCTAGAAAAGTATTGAAAAGAAAGTTTAACAAACCACATAAATCCACTGATAGTAAGAAAAAGAAGTCAGTAGAACTACCCCTCGGACTTGGAAAAAGTGTCTACCTGAGTATGGTTTTCCAGCTAAAGGAGATGGTTCTTTACAGTGTCTCAATGATTTAAGAGAAAGGTTTCATAGCAAATCACCAGTTGAAATATTTGAAAGCTTACTAACAACAGACATAATGCAAGACATTGTTACTCAAACTATGAAATACGCTTTAGAAATAAAAAAATAACCAGCCTTTTCAAATAAATTTTTTGCCTTTTCAGTTGATGAATTGAAGTTGTTTATTGGCATTCTTCTGTTATCCGGGTACAATTGTTTACCTCAAGTTTCACTTTATTGGAGTACTGCAGAGGATTTAGGTGTCCCCATTGTGTCAAAAAATCGTTTTTGGCTTATAAAATCTTATATTCATTTTGCAGATAATGCTATGCTCAATGATGAAACAAAGTGTGATAGAGGTTTTTAAAGTGAGGCCCCTCCTGGAAAAAAATACAGCAATCATTTGCAAAGTTTGGTGTTTTTGAAGATAAACTTGCTGTTGATGAGATGATAATAAAGTATTTTGGTCGAAATAATTTTAAAGCAGTTCATCAGAGGAAAACCAGTACGCTTTGGATATACGTTTTTGGGCATTATGTGGTACAAGTGGTTATTGTTACAATTTTGATCTGTACTGTGGTAAAGATCAAGGATGTGAAGAAAATATTGGATTAGGCAGGAGAGTTGTTCAATCTCTTTTGTTTGTTGTTGATGATCCTTTGAGCTACGAATTATATTTTGACAAACTTCTTTACGAGTATAGAATTGCTTGAAGAACTCTTTGACTTAGGATTCAGGGCTAGTGGGACTATAAGAGAAAATCGAACACAAAAATGTCCCCTACCGGACAAAAAGGAAATGAATAAACTAGGTAGAGGAGGCTATGATTTACACTAGTGATCTGGATAGTGGAATTATGTTGACAAGGTGGCAAGACAATAATATAAGTAACAGTTGCAACCAACTTCGACAGTGTTGAACCCCTGGCCAATGTTACTAGGTACAGTAAGGAAGAAAAGAAAAAAAGTCCCTTTCCCAGTCCCCAAAAGTATTAAAAATTATAGTAGCTTTATGGGGGAGTGGATCTTCATGACTGGTTGGCACTAAATATTGTATCAAAATAAAAGGGAAAAAGTGGTATTGGCCATTATTTACCAAAATTATTGACATGACATTAGTAAATGCCTGGATTTTTCCACAAGCTTACATCAGACAATCCTGTTCCTCTCTTAGACTTCAGGCGTGCTATAGCTGTTCCTTATTTGAAGGCAAGTAATAAATGTCTGCCCATTGGAAGACCTTCAGTAATACCCCGTAGTCAACAAGCAGCCCCTTTTGATGACGCAAGATTTGACGGAAGAGATCATCTTTTACACGTTAGAGACAAGCAAAGAAGATGCCAAATGCGACTGTGTACTTCAAAGCCTCTTACGTTTTGCAAAAAGTGCAATGTGACCCTTTGTAAGAAATGTTTTGGCCCTTACCACTCTAAGTGAGCGTATATAAGCCATAAGTTTTTTAGATTTTAGGTCTTTTTTATCTTTTTACAATCATTTATGTAATTTTAAAGTAATATTATTTTCATATCTTAAGAGTTACTGACATAACATTATATTTGTTTAAAAAATTTAGTTTGACGTAATGACACTTTACAATACCACTGTCATAATTTTAGGACACCAGGTTATTATACAAAGACACTATGGACTACCACTGTCATATTTATAGGAAACCATTTTTGTGTGTTAAAAAATTCATTTTTTTATTAAAAAAATGGTATAACTATAAATGAAATGTTATTTGGACCCAAAATCCTTAGTTTTAAATCGATTTTTTAAAAAAACTAAAAAGTTGGAAAATTAATGGGTTAACAGAACCTGCTCAATTAAACCGAAGTTAAATAATTAGTCATTTTAAAGTAGACGTTTACTGAATTACAGAGCCAAAATTAAAATATATAATAAGAAACAGTGGACTTTATTTATATTTGTACATACAGTTAGTTGTAATTTAATCGACTGGATTTTAGAAATTTTTCAAAGTTTAAGTTTTGGGTGAAGAGTGCCATATAACAGGTACCTCTTTTTGTACAGATTAAAAAAAACTTTAAGTTTATTACGTATAAATAATGTTCTGTTATACGTATAAACAGGAGAAATAAGAAATATACATTTTTCATGTACATTCCCATTTTTTAGCTCTTATTTGTTTGCTTTTTTTGGCAAAGCGTTTTAAACCTCGTGGTAGTCTATACGTTATTTATCAAAGAATAGGTTATGTTTATATTTGTGCTTACATTTAGTTTTTTTAATATTTGTTAATGGTGACCTATTATACTACTTTCTTCATAAAACTTTCATCATGACTAATTTTAGACATTGACTCATTGATTATACTTCTTACACTAAAACATGGCTGTGAATTTTTAAAGCCCAAGAACATTACAGCCAAGAGAAAAAATAGCATGATTTGATGATGATAATTACTAAGCACCTATCTTTGTCTTACAGATAATTGTAGACAGGACTCCAGCTTGATTACTATCCAGAGACTGAGATAACAAATTTACCCTGTAGCACAGCTGAGAGCTGTTGTGAACAGAAACGCCCTGGCGTGAATCTGACACTCCAGTAAGTGCATCATTGTGACCGCCGGCAAGAATATTCATCTTTGGTACTGATGGATTCTTTACGCCCCCCTGCATTACATCCGCGCATACATTTGAACGATAATTCATTTCGATTTCCATTCATTGGAAAACATTCAAAGAAGTTCAACTATTTCATCTTTATATTACATTTAAGTGCCACTAAGTCTATTACTGGCTTACATGGTTAATATTGGGTTTTCTGTGCCCCCATTACCTACAACACACACACACACACCATTTTATTTAGTAAACTCTAAACACTCTATATTAGATTTTAAACTTAGATACATTCCAAATTCATTAAGAAAATTTTGAATAACTTATCGGTCTTGAACAGGTATTTTTTTTTTGATAATTTCGTGATTGATTAATTCATTATTGAAGATTCATTTATTAGGTTTAATAATCAATCAAACCATTTTGAAAATCTCATGAAAAATTTTAAAAAAGATATTAAGCCTCTTGGATGAATTTAAAAATGATATTGATAATAATAATAACATTGTTCAAAAAAATTGGATGCCCAATTAAAAAAATATAATAAACAAAAAAATTTGGAAATGAATAAACAATACTTTATAAAAACTACTTACTTTTGAAATGAAAACAATACTCGTTTAATATCTGTGCATTTTAAAATTTAGTTTTTGTCACTAACTCTGAATTATTTATTAGGATTTGTTGGATATAGAAGTTTTTTGAACCAAACAAAATACACTTTTTGAAAATACGAAATGTTTCTTATTTAGTTATAGATAGTTTATTGCCATCTTGTTAAATTGAAATTTCTAAATCGTTCTGAATATTCCTCATAAAGAATCTAAAATCGCCATATTAATTTTTACAATGTTGCTTTTGTATCGAAAATTTGTGAAACACAAATTACATGGAATTTAATATATACATTAGAAAAAATATTAGATTTCAAAATATTGTCCCTTACAGTGAAGATTCTAAAGCGAAACCTTTTAAGAAATTTAAAATATTAAATTTTATTAAAATTATTTCTTTATTAAATTTTCGATTTCAAATTAAAGAAAGAATCTTCAACAAATAGTTGAGATATTATAGTAATATTATTTTCCAATATTTTTAAAATACCTATTCTATAAAAGCCTCCTTTCAAAAATGCATAAGCGCCAATTAAAATATGCTACTTTTATTTAATTAAAATCATATCATATTCTCCAATTTTAAAATTGAAAACAAATGTAATAACATTTTGTTAGAAATTATATAGATAATATTCGACAGATTAGATTTTATATTTACACAATTCCGCGTTACAAAATATATTTCTTATATATTCTCCACAATTTAATAGTTTTTTAAAACTTTATTATATCACCAAATTATTAAATTCAGAAATTGTCTTAATTTCCTTAAACCTGTTACATTCTTTCTCTTAAAAATTTAATTTATTCTATTTTCTAATTTCTATGACATACCTGTTATTCACTAGAACTTAAATTTGTTTTTTAATACCCACCCTTTTTTATGCCACAAATAAAGGAGTTTGGTAATTATCAAATCATGCTCATTAAATTCAAGAAATTTCTTTTCAAACACGAAACTCTTCTCACTTTAAAGTTTTTTTCCCTTTTATCAAACAATACTGTTTTGTATTTTATTACACAGATCTCTTCAACGTAACAGTCTGTTAATCCATCTTTTTGTTCTTTTATGATTAGAAAATTGCTTTTATAGTTTTTGACTTTTTTAATTCATATTCATGGAAAGTATCCCATTAGCTCTTTATTATTTCAAATAATTTTATACTTACAAGTTTACAGGGTTTGTGGTTATTAGTTTTAACAAAAAATTACAAGAATTTCTCCTTAGACAAATTATTTATATTTTTTATATTTATATTTGCAAATATTTTGTTTTATAAACATATATCACATGATGACTAACTTTAAACTCAGTTTTCTATATCAAGCGGAACTTAAGGTGGATACATACTTTGAAAATTGTTTCTAGTAGTGTAATTCCTTTCTCGGGTATCTTTATCTACATCTTTTTCCTTTAATCAGCAGTAGTATAATAGTGATTTACAATGTGTAATAGAAATAACGACCCATGGTCAAACTTTTTATTAATCTTAAAAATAAATTTCATTATCTCATTTTTTGAGTGAAAATGCTTTAATTTTGTAAAATTTTTCCTCTTTAAAAATGTAAGAGCTTATATTGCGTTAAGAGCGTTAGATTTTATTGATTTATTTGTAAGGTTTTTTTTGCTATAATTTTCACATTCTTATATTTAATCTTAATAAAACTTTTCATATATTCAAAAAAATGTATTTCGTTTGAATTGATTCATTAAAACTTTGTAAGAAGGCCTACACCCGTGAAAAAAGTCATTTTCTGTTTACAAACCTTTTAGAATTTATATATTGTTCATTAGACCCAAATTTGGATAGAAAATTATTTACTTTTTATTGTAGACGGATATATTGCACACCTATATAAAGAATTTACACTCAAAATTCTGTAACCTATAAAAGTTACGCTGGGAAACACCCATACTCATATCTAACTTTATAACACATAAAAAGAAGAAGATTCGTATATTCTCAATTACCGAAGTTAAAGAATCCGGAGACAGCACTAAGTTTCAAACAAGATCATGTCGAGAGGCTGAGAAAGCTGAATCAATAGAACTTTGAAGTAATGAGGAACCTGAAAAGAGGATTCCTTAAATCAAAACTGAAAATTTCACTCCAGGAGGAAAAGATAAGATTTAGATGGATTTTTTCCTGATTCAAGGTCACAATTTACCATAAAACACCCGCTAGTCTCATAGTAATATAATATGTATATCACTATAAATTCACACTGGCCGGGGCCCTTTAAAGAAAGACACCATTGACGACATAGAGTTAATAAAAGCACAGCGACCTTTTCCCATAAGTGATTAAATGCCGTTTTCAAAAAATATTGTTTAGAATAACCCCGTTGTTATTAAACTTGGTAAATACCCCCTAAACATATTATTAAGAAATGCGGGTACTTTTTATAGAAAAGATATAGATAATCCTGTTTTTAATTAGATTGTATTTTATATTATCACCATTCTCATCCCCACACTTTGGCGTGGACGAATATTACATGTATTATTTAAACTATATTACCTCTGAATAACAACAATACATGATACTCACTATAAACATAAAACAATGAAACATGCTACCAATTTTAAAGGTAAAAAACCAGGAAAAACAATTACTATAGTATCTTTTTTTTCTAACAACGTATATT
>NW_025788426.1:0-11401 GCF_021130785.1 Homalodisca vitripennis
GGTGGTCAAAATCGCAATATAAAAGTTGTGTACATCCCTGATGAAATACCTTCAAAATCAAAATGGTCAGCACTGAGACAATTGACTTGAGAGTTTGTTGTTCCCAGGACACAGTTATCTGCCAAACGATTAACGGATTTTATCTTTCATCGAAAAAAGCAGCAAAAAAACTACTAGCAACATTCTTCTCTGCTAAGAGACTTCATATATTCTTATCTGCAGGAAACAAAAATGTATTTTCTTACAAAAATGAACCATGAAGATTTTCTTTGTACGAGAGTAGAAAATCTTAAGAAAGAGGTCTATCACAAACAATGAAAATAGTAATGTCAGTGATGATCCATTTAACTGGCTTACAAAAATGGCGATGGTATCAGGGGTCGAAAAGGCAGAGCCCGATTTGCTATTAAGTTATAACAAACTACATTCTATTAACAGAGATTGCCATTTTGTAGAAGAAAACCTTGTTAGTGTATTTAGATGTGAGAAGTACTTAAGCTTGGATAGGTTATCCCAAGTAGTGATATTTAATGTCTGCACCAGTGGATGTTGGCAGTATGAATTGTCAGGTGTTGGACTTCTGACGATGTAACAATACCGATGTTGAGTCTAAAAGAAATAAAGAATGCTCATAGGGCTAGCGACCTCCTCCCCTGTGACGTCACATCACGTGTGCCACTTAACCCTACAACCAACGGTCATAAAGCTGGCCAGGCCAGCAGTTCCACCCCCGGAGTCCCACCACATCCAGACACCAAGTCGATGGTACACCTCCGCGTCCCGTCACGTTCCTTTTACCGAGCGGGGTCCTGAAGAGCTAAAGTGTTACTCTAAATGTGTTAGTTTATTTATTCTTCCCGACCCATAGAGAGTACAGTGTATCGACCCCCGCATGACATTACAGTGGCGACGAGGAGGAAACACAACAAAACTGCAACAGTGGAACGCTCGCTTACAGTGGGCGACGAGGAAAAACAACTGCAATACAGATGGGAAACGCTCGCTTACAGTGGCGGACTGAGGAAAAGCAACTGAAAAACAGTGAATTACAGTGATTTAGTGCGGAAGGGCAACAAGCGTAATGAACACGTGCTGCAAATAACAACGAATGTGCAGGGACATTTCGGGGACCATTGAAACAGTGAATTTACAGTGATATAGTGCGTGAAAGGGGGCAACTATTTCGTAATGAAACGCCACGTGCAAATAAACCGGCGAATGCTGCAAGGACCATTTCCGGACATTCCAACAGGTCGGGAGAAGTAGTAGTAGTAAGTGTACGGCCGGAATCGATATAAACTATATCTTTGGGTTTGTAAGCAGCCGCACAAGCTGATTTTAATCGGTTGCAATTAAATGCCCGTTAGACGATTAATTTATATTTTTTATCCGGGGGACATTTTTTTAAACAGTTAATTACCGGAGTGTACAAGAAAAACACAAGATGGCAACTATCGGGGGTCCTTATGGGTTATTTTGATAGTGCGGAAGACATCGTTGGCAGTCTTATATAATGACGAGATTTGAGTTTTTTATTGATTGTAATGACTATCGAGTAATTTCAAAGAAAACTAAGCACCTTTTGTTGACAGTTATGGGTGTTGTTTTGTAAGGACTCCTTATACGTTTACTGAAAGAGCTTAATTTACACCAGAACAAAACCGGTCTGTTCTGACAAGTCGTACAAGGGAAATTGTGGACCTTCACTATTAAGCGAAATCATCTGCATCCCAAGGCAAGGCCTTTTCCTTTTTTATCACGGAAGGAGAATCTCTTTAAATTTTAGTAGGCGGAATCAATTGGATCATTGGAAACGACGTTAGCGATTATATTGTGCATGATTAAAACAGGATTATCTAAGTATTGTGAATTTGGTGATACAATTGCCAGAGATCTACTTAAGGGAACATCAAGATTAGTCGCGGGTCTGCGAGACCCAACAGATACAGAAAAGAATTCTCGGGGGAGGAGACAGCCTCCCACTTATTGGAAAAACCCTAGCCGTTGCAACCTAGCTACATCTGCAATAGGAAAATTTGCTTGAGGAAGGGGGCGTGCCCTCAGGGATGACAACTGCAGGGAGGACGTTATTCGCCACCGACCGGCAATGCAGAAGCAGCGGGTCCGATACCAGAAGAAGGACACAGGCGGCGAGCCATCCGCAGGCGAAGACGGTCAGTCGGGACGGAGCGGGAAAGGCGCCTGTGGAGACATCACCTGCTATTGTTGCGGCAAGCGAGGATCACACACAGCATCGCAATGTCGGTTTCGTGAGTACACGTGTAATCATTGTAAAAAGAAGGGACACCTTGAAAGAGTTTGTAGATCGAAAAATTATGTTAACAAACCTAATGAGAACAAACCAAATGTTTTTACAAATAGGTCTAAGGAGCCTTCAGCTAAAGGGAAAACAGTTTTACAGCAATAAAAAGACAATAAATGATTTATAAAGGTAGGCAGCAGCACTATGTAGAGGAAAAGTAAAGAATCAGCAGAGGTCCGGTTCAGCATAATCACTGGGAAACAATAAAGAGCAATGGACAGATGTGTTATGTACATTGTCCAATCTATTTACGTGTGTAAAGAAATTACGAAATCTAAAGATTAATAAATATTGAGCCAATAACGGTAACAGTTATTAGTGGGAAAGTAAGGAGAAATTGTATTTGGTAAGTCGATAAGTGGCTAAGCTTTGTGCGTTATCAGTTATGTCAGAAAAAAGATTGTAAGACTAAGTTAGGAAATATAAACATGTATCCCAACTAGCTTAGTATTTAAGTTCATATAACCACCATGAAAAAGATCAGCGCCTTCTTAGGTATAGTGTTGATGGTCAATGTTAACAAACATAAAGGTAAAGAGAAAACAATTAGCTTTATTACAATCCCGTAGCTAATGTGGGCGTAATCCCTTGTTATGGGCGATGATTGCGGCATGCAATGCATTAGGGATTTTAACAGTTAGGAGTGCCTAGTAATAATGTAAAACAATGTAACAGTCAGCTGATCGCACGCAGCATGGTGGGGGGTTGTGGCCAACCTGCAGGCGGCAGGCGCGGCGCAGGACGCATTGCACGCCTCTGTCATGTGGGTAAGCACACCACACACACTTGTAGAGGTAAAACCAAACAAAACATCTGTCAATCCGATCTGTTGGTCAACAAACAACAAAACAAAGTTATGAATTTACTGTACAATGAGTTTCCAAATGTATTCTTTACGGATTATAGTTGGGATGTTTACAAGGGTGCATCCAGTTAAATTAAAGGTTTAAAATGAAAATGTCAGTACCAAAATACTTTAAACCTAGGGGACGTATAACCTTTTACAACTTAAAGAAAAAGGTAGACAGCCGAAGCTGACTAGACTAGAACAAGAGAACGTTAATTTCACCAGTAGATACCAGTGAATGGGGGACTCCCATTGTCTACCACAATTATTAAGGACTAATGGATGAAAATAAGAATTTGTGGGGGGATTTATAGAATGAACTGGTAAATCCTGTTCTTGGAGGTAGACCCGACACCCGTTACCGAAAATTGAAAGGAAATATTTAGCCTAGCCTTTACCAAAACGGAAGAAAAAATTCTCCTAAAAATAGATTTATCTTTCAGCTTTATCAGCATGCTTTAAATCTAGATGTAGATAGTTCAATACGTATTGTCACAATTAGCACACACGACAAAGGAAATTGTATGCTTTATACAGATTCGCCTATGTTTTGGGTTATCAGGTTCATGCACCGGGAATATTTCCCAAGAGGAATAATTAGAAACGCAACATTACAAAGGTATCCCGGGGGGTAGGTAACTGTATTTTTAGATGACCATTCTACAGTAACAGGTTAAAACAGAACAATGAGGAACTACATGCATAGACTTAGACTAATAGTGGTGTCAAAGACTTGACAGACAATGGGTTTTCTACAGTGAGCCAAGAACAAATGCTAAAATTTTTTTCTGTGGACAGTTTTAGAATATTTAGGTTTTTGTTATCAGTAAAACAAGGGTTTGCATACCCGCAACCTAGTAAGGGTTTGAGAGCAATTGTCAACAGGACACCTGCAACCTCAAAATGTGACACAGCTTAAAAGCACTTCCTTGGTCCTTTCTGTTAATTACTATTTCACGTTTTCATTCCTGAGGATATCCACTATTTTAACCCCAATGTATCAGTTGTTAAGAAAGGATACCGATTTTTGTATTTAATTTAGCATGTAAGGAAGGCACTACAAGAGATGATTAAGCAAAAGTTAAATCTCTGCTTGAAGTTTTAAGAGCGCATTAATTGATTCACTGGCATTACCAACTCAGTTGGTTAGCCGCCAGTGAGTAGTGATGCTAGTTCCATATGGGCCATTCGGCATCAGTTTTGGAGGTCAAGATTCAAATAACGAACGGTAAACAGAAAAGGAACACTATATCCATTCGCAAGGTTAGAGTGCTGTAAATAGCGCTGTAGAAAAACTATTCACAAATAGTATAAGGAAGTCATTAAGCATTGTAATTTGGTGTTAAGAAATTTTAGTAGTACAATATTTTATATGGTTACACAGTTTTTGTTTAAAGACTGATCATAAGCCTTTTAGTGGCTATTTTTAGGGACACCAAGAGAAAGGGGTGTTTAGCCTGCTTTCGCAGAGCCAGTAGGTTTACAACGATACGCTTTGTTTTTAAGTGGTTTCCAATATGAGGAATTGTGTGTATGTTTAAGTCCCCGAAAACCATGGGCAAATATGCCGAATGGTTTTTATCTAGAATTACCTGTTAATAGTGAGAATTAAGAGATGAAATCTCGGAATGATTCGACCTTCTAATAATTAATGTCATTAGGTACCCTATTTGGGCAGTCCCGTTTTTAGCTGAAAAATGACATACCATTGAAGCTATGTAGACATAAAAAGCAGGAATTCAATGGTAGATAGTTCGAAATCAATAAAAGGTAATATTCCTATTGTAGAGCATTAGGGTTTGGCCTATTGGTAAACTGAACACAGATCTAAAGCCATTTGAAAATTAGGGAACAGTTCCGGAAATTAAACCCTTGGAGCCAAGGAATCCTAAATGTGAGGTGGGTCGGTATCAGGGTGGTTAATACCTAAAAGAGGTTCAGAATAAAACATTTCTGAAACGAATTGCATACTTCACGACATAGGTAGTTGAGTTCGCAATGGGAAGGCATTTAATAGCGCCGTTCGTGCATATGTATGGTGGCCTAATATCGACCGGGACATAGAACAACTAGCTAACAGCTGTGCAGCCTGTTTGGAGGAACGAGCAAAACCGCCCAAGGCTTTCCTGCATCATTGGAATGTTCCGGAACGAGTTTGGTCTCGAATTCATATTGATTTTTTTGGACCTTTTCAGTCCAAGTTATTTTTGGTGGTAAAAGATGCGTACTCTAAGTGGCCAGAGGTGTTGCCCGTTACTATCAACGGCAGCTGTTCACACGATTGTGAAATTAAGGGAATTATTTAGTAGGTATGGTATTGTAGACCACATAGTGTCCGACAACGGACCACCTTTTACCAGTCAAGAGTTTAAAGAATTTTTGATGTCAAATGGTAATCAAAACACACGTTTTCACCACCATACCACCCAGAAACCAATGGTTTGGCAGAAACGGTCAGTCAGAACTATTAAAAATAAATTGAAAACAGCTCTTCATAATTCCAAGGATTTAGATTTAGCTTTGAGTAAACTTCCTGTTCACTTATAGAAATACAGTGCATTCTAACTACCAATCTATCGCCAGCTCAATTAATGTTGGGCAGATCGCTAAAGTCTAGGTTAGATTTAATTCGCCCAAATGTTAAAGCAATAATGTCAGATAATCAAGAAAAACAACGATTGTACTATAGGGGTAGTAAAACTAGACAGTTAGCTATTGGACAACCAATCATAGCCAGAGATTACAGAGGTAGAAATAAGTGGATACCAGGTGTGGTAGTTTCACGATTAGGACCAGTCACGTATTTAGTTGAACTGGAATACGGGCATGAGGGTGGAAACGACATATCGACCAGTTGGTAGGTTTACAGTGTAGTCCGGAAATGTCTGAGTTGACAACAATGCCTAGACTCCCAGACGCAAGCGTTGGCAACAGAGCACACGCAGGAAACGATCGATATACAGTCGCGGGACAGAGCGAGCGCAAGGTCGCCAGTACTTTTAGCAACGACCTTGCCCCCCTCTCCGCAAAACCATAACAATAACAGAAACGCTCAGGGCAAAGCCCCAGCCCACGTACAAATGTAAACAATAACAGTTCCAGCGTTTCACCCAAACAAATGACACCTGTTTAGACGATACCCGCTAAGGGATCGTAAACCTTTAGTCAAAATGGACCTTGTAAATACAACCCAATTGTGACTTGTATATAATTAATATTGTTTAAGCATTATTATTATCGATTTGTTAATTGTGTTCATTCAATGTTGTTTATTAATTGCTATATTCTGATTTATTGGTTTTGATTGAAGTGTTTGTGATTTGTGTTAAATGATTATATTGAGTTTGTATTTTGTTCTCTATAATCTATACTTACAAAAATAAAAGAGTATAATGTCAATTTTCTTATTCATTGTAAATTGATTTAAAATTGGAGAATTGTAAAACACAAATTGTAATTGATTAAATTTCTAAAATTGTAGGGGACTTATGTATTTAAGGGGGAGGATTGTAGTGTATTTAGTGTGAGAAGTACTAAGTTGGTAGGTATCCATAGTGATATTTAATGTCTGCACCAGTGATGTTGGCAGTATGTATTGTCAGGCGATGTAACATACGATGTGGTCTAAAAGAATAAAGAATGCTCATAGGCTGCTCTCCTGTGACGTCACAATCACGCCACTACCCTACAACCAACGGTCCAAGCTGGGCCAGCCAGCAGTCCACCCGGAGTCCACCACCAGACACCGTCATGTAACCTCCGCGTCCCGTCCGTTCCTTTACGAGCGGTCCTAGAGCAATGTTACTCTAAATGTGTAGTTTATTTATTCTTCCCGACCCATAGAGAGTACAGTGTCGACCCGCATACATTACAAAACCTCCAAAAGAAAAGTGATAATTGGCGGCCTTTGGCAAGTCTAGCTAAAGTTCAACACTATCATCTCTACCACACATCAAGACCCAAACACCTTGTTAAAGAAGAATAAAAGATATGATGGACCTCCTGAAGTATATACCTCCTATTCATCACCAGTATTACAAAGATTTTAAAAACTGAAAGAAGAATTGACCAAGTCGAACCTGTCAGTGACGACGACTGCATCATTTACCCTGAATAATGGAAATCACATTAATTCAAGAATAAGGATTCCAAATTTTATACTTCCAATACCATTATGAATTTTCATCTAAGTGACGTTTTATTGATTGTGTATTTGTTCAATAAAACTGTTTTCTTACCAACTGCTCCTGAGTATTTTAAAATTACCTTTCAGTTGACAATGTGACTAACTCCTTTCAAATTGGCTTTTTAATATCACAGAGGGTCACAGAGATGTTTTATAAATGCCTATAAAGTGAAGAAGGTTTGCCTAGATTGTTAATAAATAAATAGGTCGATTTTAAATATTTAAAAATACTGTGTTTTTAATATAATAATAACTTTAACTGTTTCCGCTAAATATTTTCATGTTTTTGGAGTTAGTCGGTTTGACTTCTGAGTGCCTCATATGTAAATAAAATAAAAATTTTAAGGTTTGGATTTAGACGTTAATTTCAATGGGTTTTTACAATACGTTTATTTATACAAGTGAAGTTTCAATGGAGGGAACCGTATTATTTTCTATTTTAAAATTATTATTTCTTGTGGATTATTTCACTACCACATTAATACAATTGGGAAGTAAATCTGTCCCATTAGGAATATAAATGAATCAATAAATTAGTCATCCAAAAGTACAATGTGCAATAATCTGATCTAATCATAGTAATAATAATTACTACTTCTTTTACTTTATCACATTAATACCATACATAATACATAATTGACAAGACAATTATTTCAATGAAATGGATTGATTGGCGTTCCCGTCTGATACTGTAATCTGTCTTTGCCTTGTGGGATGACGATTATAGCAATAATTGCAAATGTTATTGTTGTTACGTCAGCTGTAGGAATTGCGAGTCTCGGTTCTTTTCTCTATGTTTGGTCAGTTTGGTGTCTGTTGAATGTTGATAGAGTTGTGTTTTGGTTTTGATATTGACGGTGGTTAGCTCTAGGTTTACTTGTAAATATTGTACAGTTTGCACTTGCAGTTGCACTGCAGTTAGTTCTACTGGGCTGCAATATTTGATGTTGAATTGAATATAATGACCGGCTGGAGAGCTTTTAAATGGTTTCATTTGTATTTCAATGCTCTATTTGATTTGTTTTACCTAACTGATTTTGTAATATATTAGGTTAGAATTATCCATCCCAATTGTACATTTATTTGTCTTCCGGTATTTTTCAAGCCTATAATATTTGAAGGTAGGGTTAGAATTATTAATTCAATTTTAGTAAATATGATTGTAAGGGTCATATGAATTTCACAAGATAAAACCTAGCCTACCTTGTATTTTATGTTCTGGGGTAGGGTATGATAAGTGGACCGGTTTTTTTTTTTTGTATAGAATGTAATCATCGATACCTAATATTTCGCATCTCAAATCCTTAGACTATCATCAATATAAAAGTATCCTATAGTCCTCAGTAACAATCATATGTTTTAAATTAAAATGTGAATTTAATATTTACAGTGATCAAACAAATTAATATAACCAAAATTAGGAAAACTGAAGACGACCATATTTTGTTCCTCTCACACTTACAGTTGTTTCTTTCCCACAAATATCACATAATGGGTTTTTCGGTACAAGTCCAACATGTTGAAGAAATGAAAAACATGTCATCTTTCAAAGCAATTTCGTGTAGTTTTCTAAAAATTGACTGCCATTTTTAATAATAAAATGTTACTTATATAAAATTGAAATATTACATTACGAGTAAGTTATTGTTTGAAAGTGTTTACAGTTGTTGATATAGATTATTTTAACCCTGGAACTGGCCATCATTTTTCCCAAAAATGGCAGGCACTTTTTCGTGATTTTGTAAGGGTTTTGTATTTTAATCACTGCTCATCTATTTTTTAAGATAAAAACATTTTAAAAACATCAATGTCTTTAGAAATAAATGCAGTTTCCCAAAAAAATATTAAAGATTGGAATCATTTAATATACTTTTATTTTTTTTACAGGTTATCGTAAAAATATTAGTACAGAATAAATTTTTCTCAAAATGTATAGCACCCTCTCAGGTAATATGAAAGTTTTTAGAATAATTTTAAAATACACAAAAGTTTGCTTATGTACCTCAATTTCAAATTACAAAAAAAATATTTAGGTTAAAAGAAGTTTATTGGTACTTTTGGATAATATATCTATAAAAACTACAAAATCTGAAAAAAGTTTGTATAGCACTATTATGTATACCATTGTGACATTTTGGAATTTATTGGATGAACAAATATTTTTTTCTAAGAGATAATAAACATATGTAGAAGAGGAAAATATGATAATTTATAGAAGTTTACATTGTATAAGATATATTTATATATGGCAAGAAACTTTTTTTTTAATTTTTTACAAAAGTCAAAAATTGTGAAATAAATGCCTAACTTTTTTAGCTAACAATTTTCTTTTCATCCAAATATTATTTACAAAGATAGTACGTTTATTGAAGTTTAAAAAAATGTACAACAATGTATTTTTATCTATTTTTTTGTTAAAAAAAAATAAAACAAGCTATGGTCATAGAAATAAAACGCTAATACCCTCAGAAAAAGTAAAAAAAAACTTTTTTACTTTTATAATAAATACCTTTGCATAAATTTAAATCAAAATTTAATTTTAATTAAAATTAAGTTGTCTACAAAATAATAAAAACACTGAACCTACGTGAACATAGGCTTATTATCAGTTTCACAAAAATCCAACCTATTTGCTAAAACTTAACCTAACCTCTACATTTTTCACTTCACTAATTAAAAAAAAAACAATAAACAAACTTTTATTTATACACACATAAATAAAGAAAAGTCTAAAATATCCAAATAAATAGCAAGCGATACACTAATACCGGCAATGGCGCAATAAACAACAAAGAAATCAACACGGCAACCATGCGATGCGCTGTTCTTCTCTACTGGCTGAGTCGGTGATTGCGCAACAGAACAAAAATAAAATACTAGTTCATAGTCTTCGTTGTCTATTACACTGTTGCTTAGAGCAATTCTTCTTCTTTGTTTTGGTATGATTTTCACTATTTCCAGACAACAATAAAGTAACAAAAATAACAAAATTTAATGAAGCTATTTTCGACGCATTAGGCATTTTGGGATTTTACAAAACACGAGCTTTTCAAACGCTTATTTTAAAAACATTTATTTTCCTACTGGCTATTTAAAAGATGTTCCTGAAAGCCAAGAATATACACTGTTTTCAATGACGACACTTACGATCGTGTAGAACGTAAACTCACGATAGGGAATTTTTACAAACATACGGTAATTTTAGCGTGTTCGGAAATTACGCAAAACAAATGGCAATCGGAAAATGTGAACATCCAAGTTTAGAATTTTATAATGAAAGATTTAACTTAACATATAGAGCGTTTTATGATATAATATGAAACCTTGAATCTTTATCTTTAGACTTACGTATGTTTTACTTCAAACAAAGTAAAAATAGACTTGCTGTGATAGATCATATTACGACATAGTTAATGCGTCGAAAATAGCTTAGTGCCATTTTGAAACTGCAGTTAATGCGTCGATAATCGCTTAAAGCCAGTTGCAGGGTTAAGTTAATTGTTCAAAATAATTAATAAGTATTTCGATGGATTATATCGATGATTATGATTAAGTATTATTCATTTGCCAATTTCCGAGATGTAAAAAAACAACCTGGGTGCTTGTGCTTATCCAGTACACCCTTACCCACCACTGTTTCTGATTTTATAAATATGCAAATATATTTAGGAGTATTTTTTTAGGAAAACTTTGATTACTTGTGGGAAAAAAAAAAATCAAATATTTTTTGGCAATTGTGGAAGTTTAACAGCCGGAATGGCAAAAGGACAAGTTTATCCCCCCCGCCCCTCCCCCCCCATTATTAAACTTGAGTTGCTATCTTCCTTCTTGAAATACATAAATAATATAGAAGCATTCCTCCCTAAAGGGGTGGGCAAAATGACAAAATAATAAATGTAGAAACATGAGAAGGTGGAATAACATTTTTTGGAAAAACGAGTGGGAGTTAATATTTCATTGTTTTAATAACGGGCGGTCACCTGGTTTTGTCTTGTTTATGATTTATGAGTCCGAACTCATTATTGGTTGCTGCTGACATCAGCTG
>NW_025788427.1:0-10954 GCF_021130785.1 Homalodisca vitripennis
TTAATTTAGTAATGAATTGCTACACAAAATGGTGTTCCGTTCACCATACCTAATAAGAGCATTTGTATTATCTATTTAGTTGAGAATTGAAAAGTTACACAATTGAATACCCACGAAAACTAATAAAAAGTGAATTAATATTTACAATAATTTAACTGATGAGCTATGATTACTTATTATTATCGTTGGAAGAAATCACCTTCCTTCCTTATTATTGTCGAACTTAATTTCCACAAAACCAGTTTGGTACAAAGTAAATTATCGTTCTGCCCCTCCAAATAATCTAGCAAACACTCAACGTGATAACCTAGCTGCTACAAGCGTGATCTAGAACTCAGCCTTAACCCAAGGCAAAGCCTTGAAAACAAATGGGGGAGTGTAAAAAATAGCCACAATTTAAAACATTTGCTACTAGTGAACAGGCAGACGAACACAATGGCTGGTGCTTTAGTACATGTGTCTGTGTGTTGTTTTTACAACTGCCCTTTTTCACTCACTACACTGCCCACTGCCATTTGTTATATAAAAAAAAAAATATTTCACCTTTTATATACAAATGCTACATGGCAGTTTTTTATCTGATATGACAATTAGTATCATTAAAACTCAATTTAAATAAAAATAAGTAAAATTGCCAAGAAGCCATGTAAAATTGTTTTCAATTTGCATTAACCATATCATTACTTTTTGTTGTTGCCAAAATTTTACCCTGATAAATTTGCCTGGAAAATCGGGAGTTGAGTGTATTTAATATTATGGTTATTACCCTTTTAAGGTGTTTTATTGTTTGTGTACTTTTATTAAACCAATTAAAATATGAAGTATTGTTTGTTTACATTGTTATAGAAATCTCTTAAGAAATTTGGCACCAAAGTCATAAATTTAGATTATATTACTACCATCAATTAGATACAATATAATAAGGTCGTTATGTAAATAGGTCTACATTTTAATGGCTTTTCATGCATTTTCGTGCTCTGTTTCTTTAGTAAAATATAGTTTGGAGCAATTTTATAGCAAACTTAAAGTCACTATTTTTTTTAGTTTATGATCGTTCCAAAATATCTTTTTCCATTTTATTCTTATCAGCTAAGTTAAATCCTTAATTTAAAAGACGAATTCTTGATAATTTTAAAATATGTGAGACATCACAAAATGTTTAAATGTGGTAGTTACATTATGGATGACTTGTTTCGTGATTCCAGGCATTAACAAAAGTAATTGTTTCCATAGTCCCATATCCCTACAAATCCATGAACATCAATGCTTGTTTCTTTAATTTATAAAATACTCACAATTTCCACTTCCCTACAAAACTTCTCACAACAAGAACCTGAACATTCTTTTGAGGTCCCCTTAAAATATCAACACTCGCAGCAAATATCCAGCTTTACTTTAATTTAATTTTAACTCAGAATTACATCTTTTAATTGATTATCAGTGAAAACACTTGCATAAGTTTAAGAAGATTCAAAGTAACATCAATAAAATAGAGAGCCCTTTATTTCCTACAATCATTATTTCATTGATGACTTCGCTTGGTGGTAGATATTAAAAACATTTCTTACAAAATCAAAACTTTCTTTAACTGAAGAGGTTTCTTGTAAGTATATCCACTTGTCTGTTTTTAATCGTAAATATTTCCGTTTTGAACTATTTAACATTTCTAAACCAACATTATTTTCTGAGGTTTTACTGTTTAAGTCATAAAGGTCCTTCATAGGCCTATTCCCATTAGTGTAGTCCATTGCTTGAATTTCACAAGTTAGATTATTATTGGTGGGCATTGTGTTGATCTTGTTTTGTAATTTACCAGTCAATAAATTTGTTACAATTTCTTTTACTGTTTCTGTTTTTAATTCTTTCACACTATCTACAATTATTACTGAAGAATTTTTAACCATAGGCACAGTAAGTAGGCTATATTTAACCCAGCCACTATTTTAGACTAACCCTTTTAGTGCTAAGCATTTGACAGGTTATCTCTCTCAGTGCCAAGCACTCTTTTGGTGTTTGTGTAGTGTTCAGTTAAATAATTTGTTACTATTTAAAAAATAAACATAATGAGATGGTTTTTCTTTTATTATGAATGGGGAAAGCAGGTTATAACTTGTAATATTTATTTGAATTATAAAACATGTTAAAATTTTTTAAAATATATAAGTTTTGACTTATTTTATAAACTTAATGTAAAATAAAATAAACATAATGTTTTATTGTTTTATTTGATTTTGTGTTATTGTGTTAGAAGAAAAGTAGTATACAATAATATTGATTTGAATGATCAAATCTGTCAAAAAGTCATACAGTAGAAACCCTCATATCCGGCCACCACGGGACCGAGCCCCTGGCCGGATAACGATTCGGCCGGATAAACCAACCTACAGTACACAACACTTGACGAAACAAAACAATTGTACTGTACTGTACTAACCGCACTGGAAATAATCAACAAACTGTTTACAGGTTAACCCTTATAACGTCAGTATATCTTTTCACGACTTCCAGCAAACGGCACAATATTTTAAAACAAAAATTTTAAATGTGTAAAGTTCATTTTTATTTTTACTTTATATAATTATGGTAAGTATAAAAAAGTAAAAATTTTAAAATTATTTTGTACATACATATATTTAATATCACATATATTTATGTGACATTAACCCTTTGAGTGCCACAGCGTCGCTAATTTTGACGGTACGAAAAGTGCATAAAGTGCCAGCGTCGCCAATTTTGACGTTTCGTATTTCGATAGTATTTCATATAGTACAAGATTATTTTGGCCAAATAATCAGACGGCTGTATTCAATAGGTTTCAAACTATCAATAAATACGAGTTTTATGTTGTTTCTCTACTATTTTATCTGTGAAACATATATTGTTTGGGTACTTATCAAGAAGTCACTATTTTTGGACGATTTTTCCTTATCGGGGACAAAATAAATTATAGTATTAAGAACAACTGACTTTATTTAACCTATTTTGGAATTTACAAGTTATTACGACAATCAATTAAATCAAAAACTATAAGAACAACGTTTCATTATTCGAAAATGTCAGGTCATTCGTGTGTCTATTTGGAGACGATTTGGAGATAGGAAGTATGACTCATCGAGTATTTTTAGATTCATTATGGAAGAAGGAACATATAATGAAGTTTATTTTGATCTCTGATAAGGAAAACTCGTCCAAAAATAGTGGGCTGTGATAAGTACCTGTACGATGATTCTATCTTCCAGTCACGCGACGTAGCGGACGAGTACCGTGTTGCGCAACGGCATTTCTTGTTGTTTATGTGCCGATAACCAAGCATTTGAGTAAATACAAAATAAAATATTAACTTATACAGTATTTTACTGTATTTCTTTACAAAAGTAATGTATGATTTGAGTTGTGTTCAAGCGAAAAACGTGAATTTTTAGTGTAAATATTATTAGGGTTATTATTTAGTAAATGTAAACTTTTACGTAAATATGTTAGGAAGTATTTGTTTCTAAATTTACTAATCATATTTATTTGTGTTGTATTAATGTTTTATTAGATTTATTGGGAAAACTACATCATTACTAAGTAATTTCTAAACTCTGACAAATGAAGTACAGTTTATAAAATGACGGGACCGGGCAGCATTTTGTTAATACATATAATGCCATATTTTTAAAATTCTAGAATAAGATATTACACATGGATTTTATTTAGAATCATATGGCCTTTATCATGGTATAAAGAAAAAAAATCTTAAAAATACCGCATACACGCAAATTAGGTCGAAACTTAACTTTTTATACAAAAGTAAAAATGTTTTTTATAAATACTGAAATTTTTATATTTTTATAAATAAAATTTTATTTGTAACGATATGTATCATATTCTGCATTTAATAAAAACAACAACAACAAAATGATGGAAATCTGTTTGGTAGTTATTTTACAACAGATTTTTTCTCAAAAGCTTACAAATATGCGAAAAACAGCGTGGCACTTTATGCATATTATGCCTTCTGAAAATACCCGTGGCACTCAAAGGGTTAAATTGTAAATATAAATAAAGTCAAAATAAAAGGCACACAAAATTTTATTAGTTAAACTATAAACATTACCAGACAATTATATAAATATTATTAAAATAAATTATATTTATAATAAATTATATATAATAAAATTAAAAATAAATAAAAACCATATAAACAGAAAACACGACGAAGGAAACCGACTCAGCGATGGTTAGACACGCACTACCTGAAGCCAAACTGCAAACAAAAGCGCGCACGCTGTACGGCGTCTGTGCCGTGTGGCGGGAAGAGTGTCTAGACACCGCGTCTATTGTTTCAAACAATGTAACGCGACAGCTATATTTGACGCTTGACATAGGTCAATAACCCACACACATGGTTGACGCATACCGTTAGTGACATTGATCGGATTTAAAAGGAACTTAAATTTGCTATAGACGCAGTTTTGTGTCGATGCGCCGTACCGCGTCTTTGCCGTTTGGAGATAGTTTGTCTATGCGCCATACGGCGTCTGTGACGTTATAAGGGTTAAACCTACTAGCTCAACTGAGGACAACACAGGAAAATGTAAACAAATAGATACACCAAAATAACGCACGAGTCGTGGGAGACTAGTGCGTGCAACTGCGCGTCCGCAAGCCGTGGTAAATAAATTTCAATATTGGCTTCCGGGAAGTGGCCGGATAAACCGAGGTGCGGTAAAACCGAGGCCGGATATGAGGGGTTCTACTGTACAATAGTTTTTTAATTTTAATTTGTTTTTAGGTGTTGATAATGAAAAGTTGTTGTTTTTTTTATCTTAATGTATTTGTATGTAACTTTATTATTGTTCCCTATGTAAGTAAGAACATGAATAACTTACCAAGTTTCAAAAAAAAAAAATAAGTATCTGTAATACTGAGTATAACTTTTTTTTATATAGTGCAACATATTGAAAATCTTAAAATCATACCGAATAGAGTTCACACAAAATTTGACTGCATGTTTACATGAATAAATCCATGCTTTCCACAACCCCTCATCTTTAGAAATACTTTGGAACGTAACCCCTTTATTACATTTTTCTCACTGTTACTGCAGCCTGCAATAGCACAATCAGTACTACAACAATATTTTCATTTTATTAGTTGGCTAACCTGATATAGAAAACAACTAACAGAAGGTTTACTCTATATGATACATGTTTGTTGTTAGTGTCAGAGATATTGGCTGGTGATAGGTTACACAAAAGTGAAATAGTTTCATGAATGGATTAATTATTTTGAAGAATTTTGTATCGAGAATGACACAACAGAGAAAATGATTGCATTACATGTGAACAGCTTGAAAACTCTGATCATTACAAATTAGAAGAGAAATGGCTAGCTCTTTATTATGGATATTTATCCAGATTTGCTAATAATTAGATTACTGAGTTACACTGACAATAATTTATTAAAAGCTAAAGCTGACTGTCTAAACACGTAAAAAATAGTTAATGAAATTTCTGACGCCTACCGGAAGTTAAAAATTAGAAGGTGAACGGCTTAGTTAGGGCTAAATTAAATCAGACAATCAATTTTAATCCAGACTAACTAAAATTATAGCTTACCATGACCATCTTCACCGGTGAGGATGAGCTGACCGTCCTGGTTGAGAGTTGCCTCGGTGACATTGTTGAGATCCACTGCCACTCCCCCTCCTTCCCCTGTGGCAACCTCTGCCAGAGTATGAACTGCATGCACTGTACCAGTCTCTCCGTGACCAGTGTGAATCTGTAGCATTGGATAGCACTTATAACAATAATATGTAAGAACTACTTTAATCTTATTGTAATTAAGGATATAATTTTCAATGACCAAACAACACAACATAAACTACTATTGTTTAACTTAAAGTTCTAAAGTTCAATGACCAATTTAAAAAAAAAAAATACTTTGAATTTATTTATGTACATATCGCCACCCTTAGTAGTCCATTAGCAGCATGTCAAACTGTTTCAGTCAAGTTTTTCTTAGTTAACGGTCATACAATTTATAAAACTAGTCATAGTCCAGTAGCCATCTTCATTTGTATTTTGAGTTTAATACAAAACTAGGAATACAGTTTGTGAAATATTAGAATTTTAGGTAAGTAACATAGTCTTTTGTCACTTTTTACCAGATTTGTTTAACACCTTGCCTGCCACCATAAGTGAGCTTCTCAAGATTCCTGGATTGCCAACTTGTGCAGTCGTGTTTTTGGTTTGTGAAATTAGTTTTGGACTATTGATACTGGTTAATAAAACTGATTACTCAAAAAAACATATGTTAAGGGGATGGGGGTTAACTCAGACCCGATCGGGTGAATCCTAAGAAGGGATGTCGAAATATTTTTCAACGAAAAGTTGCCTTTAAAAAATTGTTGGCCCGACCCCGATTGGACCGACGGTTCAAATTTCAGTCAGACCGTGCTATTTTACTTTATTACTACTGTTGATGACAGTCGGTGTGGCGTTGCACTGGCTGACTAGCGCCAGCTGTTGCCAGGACCCCAGCTGGTGCCAGGACACAGTCCCTCGAGCACCTCGTCCCCCTACTCCTTTTCCTTGCCGCTTCCAGCTGTAACACGGTGTTGTTTCGCGCCTAAAATACTAACCTCATTCGCTATTTCACGTCTTTATTTTCACGCTGTGTCTATCCGTGTGCGTAGGCATTATTGTAATTGTAACAACTCTCCAAGATGGATGAAAACTTAGAGGAGAATGACAACTACCCAGTTGTTTCTGGACGTTCCGGTGAGCACGTGATACCTGACATACTCGGAGTGAGTAAAGGCGGCTCGGAATAAACATTGATTCTGATTCGGAAAACATGGAGGACGACGAGGACTTCATCACTTCGGACTCTTTATTTGAAACTGATGGACGAAAAGTGCTGTGGCCTGAGAATGAGTAAGATGTTTATGGAGTAGAAATGGAGGTAGGCCTAGACGTAAACTTGGACAATATTTCTGGATATACTATAAATAATGTGACGTGAGAACGGCAGGGTATCTCGAAAATGCTAGTTTGATCTTGATCAATGTAGATAATGAGGGCCAGGAAGCTTTAGTTGCTAGGGGGATGACACTTACTCTCGCTGATAAGTTTAATAAAAATCTTAAGGGAAAATCAGATAAGGTAAATATGAATGTAGTGGGAAGGAGTGGTAAATGGAAATTGTTTTATGGTAAACAACAAGATATTGTTTTTGTTGGAAACGAAAAGTTTAATTTCAATCTACTCATAATCTAGGAGCAAAACCAATTGATTATTTTTCGTTGTATCCTAACTGATGAGTATCCTGGAGATCATTGGTGAGTCGAAACCAACAGGAAATGCTGCACAAGTGAACTAACCATACAATGTAGACTATAATCGCAGCAGTCAGGGCTTAAAAAAATGGGACAACTGCCACCAATATCGATGAAATGCAATAAAAGTTTTTAGGACTAGGTTTTGTATTATGGGCTTGGTCGAATTGCCTGAAAAATAAGTGGACTTACTGGTCATCAAAGATGCTATATAGGAGGAAATTTTGGTAGCAGGAGTCATTGTAATGAGCCGGAAACCAGTTTCAGTCTGCCTAATACTCTTCTTGGGCATTTCAATAAAACAACTGAAAAAATATGGACCAAGAAGGCCGTTTGTCCAAGCTTTTGCCGCTTATTTCTCACCTCCAACTGAGTGTTTCAAAAGGAAAAAAAAAAGTCCAGAGTAAGGAGAGCTTGTGATTGTGACTGCCGAAGAGTATGGTGTCTTGGGGCGTGGGGGCCATGCTTACCGATTCTCGGGGACTTGTCCTCGGTCTCCCACAGTTTCAGAGGTCGTCCCTGCTTTTTAAGCAGTACCTCCCTTAACAAAAACCCACAAAATATGGGACTCGAAAAATATTTAAGATTTGCGACACTAACAGGCTACACTCTTATAAAGATAAAAGGTGTACATGGGGAAGGGGACCTGCAATGAGGATGGGGTGGACAGTAGCGGACATCAGCTGTCATGGAGTGCTAATGGGATGATTATTGTTAGATTATGTAGGTCATATACCTCATTTGGGTGGACAATTTCCTACACATCCGTGGATCTTTGCCAACTCTCTAATTAGCAAGGTGATACTTCCACTTTAGTAGGTACGGTAACGAGGCAACCGGTGCCTGGTTTCCCCACAAAATTACAATCCCTCCACAGCTGGAAGGGACTAGGGAAAGGTGAAATGAAATGAGCTGTTTAGAGTACCCCTTCTGGCATAGTGTACATCAAGGGGGTGGTGTGGGACAAGACGAGACGGTAAGACTCATGTCCACAATTCATCCTCCAGGCTACGTTGACACTGGGAAAAAAAACCAGGACAGGGTGGTCCTTATATCGAATACACTTAGTTGTGGGTAGAATACACACAAGGGCCTTAAAATGGGGACATACCTTCCTAGTAACCCGTACCCCTCTTCTCATAAATTATTGCCGCTTGGCTTTTACATTGTGGGGGATCTGTCAGACCAAGATGTCCTCCTAACAACACGCCAGTGTGGAAGTCGATGCGCTCTGGTTACCACAAAATCGCAAACAAAGGAAATTACTCATGAGGGATAACAGCCATCGTGGGGGAATTGCATGGGCTTGCCTATAAGAACGCATGCAGATGCTACCGGTTACTGCCCAACGGAGGGTTAAAGGGAAAAATGTTTTAAACTCGATGAAAACGTTCAGAGGGGGTGGGGAAGAAGGAAGAAAATGAAAAAACTAGTGTTTAGAGCCTCCTGGGGGGTTTAGAAGATGAAAAATTGTGGCTCCTGTTCCTCTGCGTTACAACTGGTCATCACTAACGTTAATATATATATATAAAAAATATAAATATAATATAAAAAAGAAATAACCCCCCCCCCCCCCCCCCCCCCCCCCCACCCCCCCCACCCTACAGATATTCCGAGTAAGGACTTTAAGACTGTGTATACAGCTGCGTTTCTAGGCACTGAAGGAATTATAAAAATACCAAAAGTTACTAGATCAAGAAAAAGATCTGTGTGCCTAGCGAGTGCAGTTGCTTACATGCATTCGCTAATCGCAAGAACAGCTCATGATGGCTTCAAGGAGGCCACTTCCTCGACTTCGACGTAGTCAAGATACGTACTAATTTACATTTGATTTCACTAGAAAAGTATCATCGTGATCGACGCACAGATCTATTGCGCTGGAGTCTCATGAATTTATGTCCAGGGAACGCCTGATCTATGTAATGCCGTAGCCATATCAAGGAATTTATTTCACAAACAATAAATTTGTAATGATCTCAATTTCTATGTTAATCCTCTATTTCACATTAGCTTTGTGGGACTATTCATTAATAAACTTAAAACTTTTCTATCCTCAAACATATCTTTGTAACCTTAATAATATGGATCACATTGCTGAAGTAAGTGTACTTTAATGTTTTCATCATAATTCAAATTTGAATATGAAATTTAATTTACTACCCAATAACTCAAAAATAGCAGCTTCAAGATATTTAATTTAAAAATATTCCACCCATACAATGTTGGTGAGGAAAGTACAATATTACAATTAAAACAACGTTTGTTTTCAATTATTTAGAGAATATGTTTGTGTGAAAGGAAAAGAACCTATAACATTTTCTTAAAATAAAAACCTGCCGACCCGATCGGGAGTAAAATGTTAACGACTATAGCGTGGCGGTGTTTTTTAGCTAACCTATAAACAACAAAACAACTCCCACACAACGTTCGCTCAATTAGTCTCATTTCTGTTTAGAAAACTTAGTTTGTCAGTCATTTGCAACTAGAAGTCGAGCGTAACGTCCACAGTGGCAACAAAGATAAACAATGGAAACGTCAAGTGCCGCCGATCGGGTTGGCATTGACGAGTTTGTTATCAATTACGTCGCCAAAACGATCGGTCGTCGGCATGGCAGAAAGCAAGGTAGTGTTAAACCCCCCGCCTGGCCCTCCGAGAGGGACGCGGAGGGCCGTAATCTACCAATGATAATGCCTAATTATAATGTGTTGCTCTCGCAGGATTATCCGGTTGGTAGCCCTAATGTTTCACTCTAAGACGCACTAACGCGCGATGTGCTCCCCCCCCCCCATATTCACCTCCCCCCCCCGCAATTGCCTATGATCTTTTTTAATCAAATCATATCTGTGTACAGATTTATTGAGTCATTTATCGGTCAGAGAGAAAACTTCTAATGATATATAGATAGACATTAATGCACCACGTAATTAGTATCCTTGTTTGTCACTCTCGCGCGCGTTTTTACCTTGTGATCGCTATCTAGGAGTAATTACATAAACACTTAATAACATCACTCCCATTGGCAGAATGGCACATTTTCACTGGTCCTTCCCCCCCCACACCCAACCAGGTTCTTTCTTAACTGTGTGGTATTGCTAGCTACACAACTGGAATTATCTGTAACTTGGCTATAAACAATGTCTGCAAAGATACATTATTTTTAAAGTTCTACCATTAGTTTTACTCGTTATGTACTATGAAGATGGCAGGTACAAAATGTATTATTTATATCAATCGGCCAATTCAATATTAGCAAGAATTATAACCTATAAAAATTGGTATTTTTTTCACTTATTTCTCTTAAGATTAAGAGAGGTTTAAATTGTGTAACACCTAACTCAATACCTTCTACCAGATTTTGGTTAGCATAGCCGCGTATATTATTAACAGATGTATTACATGCTTTATAGTGGTGTAAACAATTTATAAAATTCAGGTATAAGTGTTTCCCTGCCAAATGTCGTGGCTCTGCAATTAACTATCTCAGTAATGACACAAGGAACGCACCGTAGTAATTCACCTAGAAGAGTTAAAATTCGTATGTTGAAATAACTCATGGAATCACTACATCAAGATCCATTTACCAAATGGATACACGTTTCAGAGACCATGTGTTTTTAATTAAAAACACC
>NW_025788428.1:0-10939 GCF_021130785.1 Homalodisca vitripennis
ATCACTATCATCTATGATTCTATCAATACAGAAGCCGGGACTGTTCTCACTATAGTGTGTCCTCTCACAAAACGTTATTTAAAATATTTCTTTTAGAACATGAACAGTTCATTGGTAAAACATTTTAGGTTTGGGTACGATTTGATGTTAGAACATAGCAGTGGCTTGGGCGTAATTTATAGTAGTTGAATTTCAAATTAGTGACTTTACAAACTCTGCATTTAGACAGTGGCTTTATACATTAATTTAACCAGTCACCGGTAATTTCACATTCTTAAAAAGCTTCAGGGGCCTCTTGTGGAGCTGAAGCATCTCATAAAAAAATACTCCACACTCTTCTACCAACTGGCCGTGAGGAATTCAAAATGCTAATCAGGCAGCTTTGTGGATCTTATACAGGTTGTATCGGTCATAAAACAAAACCCTTTTTTTAATTAGGTGTCGTACAAGAATGTGTAATTATAAAATATGTAGTGTCTTCTGGTTATAGGACATCTACTTTCTTAGCCAGATGCACGTGGGTTTAAATAAAGTTTTACTGTTTTAATTAATAACGATACCATTTTGTGACTTTCGCGCCGATTTCTAGTAATGTTGTGAGTAGCGTCCTCGCCCGACACCTACCATTGAGTTACTTGGAAAAATTTTGAACGTGCCCAATAAGCAGAGTGATATAGAGTTATTAGTGTACAAAAAATTTTTCCTTCTTACTTTTAATAAAAATTTTGTATCAATAAATTTTATTTTTAGCAATATTGTTTTTTCTATGTGTATTAGCTTACTGCAGATTTTAACTTCATTCTCGGCGACCTACATTATTTTATTGACTTCTCCATTAAATCATACAGTTCACGCTTTTGAACCAATTTCTCTATATATCTGATCCATTTTCTCATCAACAATTATGTTCTTTCAATGTGAGTCACTTAGGGCCACCTAAATATCTCTTATCTTAAACAGTTTATTTTTGCTTTAATCTCTTGAATTTGCTCGCGCATCGTTTACCACAATGAGGTTCTATGTGAAACAGAACCACTTCCCTCCATGGGCGTTCTTGTTAAAAATTATCTATTTCGAACACCAGAACTCTGTTGATCTTATTTTTCCTCTATTGAACTCAAACAATTCTTCTTGAACTTCGGTCAAACTCTCAAGACAATTCCAACCTGTAATAGCCGCTTTCTTAGCAAGTTGACTTTTGCCACATTTTGTAAAAAATTGCCTGTGGCGTTGATTAAATGTGTTTTTATAATTAGGACATGTCTACTTTTTCACATTACGGTTACGCCTATTGTATTTAAATTTCATCACACGACAATTAAATACTATACGCAAAATAAGAATAAATAAAATAAGTGAGTCTTTACTATATAAATAATCAAATGCTTTAAACCAAATGGTTATTATATATTTTTCACACGTGTTTATCATCATAATAAGGTGGTTTTCTTTAACAAACTATCTTCTCTTTAATAAATAAATTCAAGTAAGTTTATCATGTAAAGTAAGGAGCTTTTATTATTCACCCCTGACCTGAGCAATTAGTTTTGATACGCTTAAAGTTCCATCTTCATTTACATTTTAAGTAGTTGCTAATCGAAATATCGATATAAAGAGGCACGCGTTTTTTAAGATGTGAGAGGGTGGGGGAGAAAGAGAGAGTGAGGCAGTAGTCTTGTTGAGACAAGAGTAATGTACACGCAGACTTGACGGGGTACCGGTTTCAATTCGTGGTTGATTCTTCATATTTAATTAACTTCGTTTAATCAGGACCCCCTCGCGGCTCTTGCCCAGTGCGGCTTGGTTTTCGTTCTCCTTGAATAAATATTTACCAAGAAATATACGCACACTAACTTGACGGTTCATCTTTCATTATGGCGTTTGTACGTTTGAAATTTTTCTTTGCGTGTTATGTAGTTAGTGGTATTACGCAGCTTTGAAGGATTCTATAAATATGCAAAACAATTACACTTCAATGGCAAATCAGGAACCTCAACAAAATGGTTTTTTTGCGTGTTAGTCTTGGAATCTATATTTCGTTCTTTGTTATTTCAAACACATTTTAAGTCACATTCCCAAAACAAAATGAGGGATGAGTTTTGTTTTAAGCAATCGTTTTTTAAGCCAGTGGTCCTTGCATGGGTGGTTACGATGGCCATTCTGCAGGTCAACTAAATGAACAAGGTCACGGGAACATACTGTGTATGTTGACTTGCAAGGACGTAGCCAGCGAAGTGGTCCAAGGGCTCTGAACCCCCTCCCGAAAATTCAAATTTTTGTCAAAAATATTTTCTTTAAGTAAACTTCTATTAATTTAAATAATTCAGTATTACTGATATGTGCTGATGATAGATCTTTCTCAACAAAGGAAACGGGGTTAAGAACTTTTCTTAAGGAAACAAAATGGGGCTTTACTCTCCACTTACGGGTAACCATCAGTTTGTCCTGGACCCCCTCCCCCCAAAAATGTAAAAAAATGTTTTATTTGGCTACGTTTCTTGGTTGCTGGATTCTTCTATGGAACGAATGCTTGCTGACACAACACCTGTTAAGTTTTCAGATACAGTCATAATATGACGTTGTTTCTTACACATTAAAAAATGGCTAGATAACGGCAGAACACATAATATCAGCAAATAAACACATTTGTTTATTCTGAGTAGTATGATCCGATGTGTCTCATGATTTCATTTTACATTTACAATAGAGTAATATAATAACGTAACTGTTTCTCCGTATTTCAAAAGATGGCAGGGTGCTGAATACTTATGTAAGTAATGGTAAATGTTCAAATACTGTTGTGCGATCTAGTATTTTTTATATTTTATATTGTGAAAGATTAAGGTATATATGAAGAATTAATATTAATAGCCTTATTTATAAGCAGACTAATTTTCAAAGAATATAGTTTGTTAATCTTAAAAGTATAAAAATATTTCTCCTCAGGAAACTGATCTTTACATTTTTTGCGGACCTCCTGTTTTCCATAGGGTTATTTTATATATGTATGTTCTACGCAGCTTTATAAGCCAATTTTCAAGAAAATCAATTTTAATATCAAATATGTAAATTTGGTTATTTTAAAGAACATTTGTAACATGGCAATCCCAGAACTTTACTATAATGCTGTTGATATTTTTCATATTCTATAAGCTCATCGTATCTGCCGAGTAGTTCCTCTTCCAAAATATAAAAAACATACGACTCAACCAGTTTGTTTGTTCTTGCGGTTTCCATAGAATGGGTCTTATAAGTTACGCTTATTTGGTCGATATCCATTAAAATTCAGCCTTTGTTCGCAATACTCGATTTAATTGATTTGTTGTAAATGTATTTATACATTGTTTTATACAATAAATATTGCTTTCCTATCACTGCTGGATAGAATTATAAACTTTAGCTGGTCTTCATTAATAAAACTATTGTATTGTTAATTGTTTAGGCGTTATATTAAACGGAAAACTTAATAACAAGTCAGTTCAGTAATCAATAATAAATTTAATACAATAATTCAGATTTGAATTGGTCTCATTTGAGAAAGGAAACCCTTATAAGTCAAAAAAAAACCATGACTTTGTGCTGTAAATGTAAAAAAAAATCACTCTCAGATTGGTAATTTTGCACCAAATAATAATAAAAACCACAATCTAAATCTATAGAATTCACTATTAGTAATTGTGAAATTTACAAATTTTAACCTGTTAATAAGATTTTTATGTTTAAAAAAGTTCATTAGAAATATTAAAAATACATTTTTTGACTTATGGGCGCTTTTAAAAGAAAATGGAGCAAAATACAATGAGCTTATAGGGTTTTAAAACAAGCGATAATAGAGACACCTTGATTTTGGATATGGAGGAACGGAAAATAAAAGGTCGAGTTAAATCAGCCTAAAAATGTTTATTATAATTTTACATTAGTAAATCTAACATATAATAATGTTTCATGTTAATATATAAAACAAAAGTCTCTGGGAAGTTTTATAAGCAATATCTTTCCTCAATCTATCCTCGAACATCTCCTTTATTGACAGTTTTTCCCATGAGAATATATGTTGTTCGTTTAGAACATCTTTATTTGTTTCATCGTCAGGTAAATAAGGCTTTTAATTTTTCAAGGTCATCCATTTTTTTTTCTTGTTATAACTTGGTACACAATCCTCTTGTATAAGCTTTTTGTGTAGGCTAGGATGTCAACCTATTACGGTTTGTTGTTTTTTATATCAAAAGTGTGTTCAGTTACACCATCAATGAAGTCTTTTGCCTTATTAGCTATAACCAGGATTTTCATGTGAAGTGGGAAAACTGCATGAAATTTTGAGATTTATAAAAAGAAACCTTTTTTTCTTTGAGGCACATCTATTGCCTCGTGTTTCCTTGAGAAATTACATTCTTTTTAAAAAATGCAGGCCATCACCAATCCTTGAAATTTAAAATGTCTTCTGACTCAAGGTAGGACCAACATAGAACTCATTTTTTAATGAGTGCACTTAGTTCGAACATTTGCAGCATATTCCTTAACAGTGTACCACTCGTGTCGCACCTTCGTCCACTTTTCTGTTTTTTGAATATACTGAAAAGTCCCTATCGCTAGGGCAGAAAAAGAATGCCCTCTAATAGGAACAATACTGCTATCTAACCCTGTCTTAAACTTTCACTGTGGAGGCCAAGGCCATTTGCCACATCTGAGAGAACTGAGTGGTTTTTATTTTGGCCTCCACATCCCGTCAGAGAAAAATATGTAAGTGGTTTCAAAATCCCTTCTATTAAATGATTTTGAATGTAGCTGCAACGAGAAATGAACAGGACTTCATTTGGGCCTTTACCACCCAATTCCCTCATGATACATAAAAAATACTACACTGTTGTCTTTAAAGATTATGGACACAGAAAACACTAACAGTGAGTTGTCTGAGATAAAATGTTTCTTGGACTCGGGATTAGTTGGTGTAGCTGTAAATTTTGCATAGATAATCAATACATATGCCACCAATCATTCTTCATATAGTCAGCAGCCTGTTCCTGAACTTCGTTTGGATTTTATAGTAAAACTTTTTTAGCCCTGCGCTTATGGACTATTTTTTATCAGGCTACATGGACTCTTTTAAGCTATATCAGTTCAAGAATTTTTACTTTTAATTTTTATACTCAAGAGCCTCACAAGGATACACGCAAGTTTGTTCGACCTGTGGACACGAACCAAAATGCCCTAGAGTAAAATTTTCTTTAATAATATTTTTAAGATAAAATTTGTACCCAATATCAATATCTGGATTCGCCCTGTTTAAAAACAGTTTATACATCTCAAGAACATTAAGTTTTTCATTTCAAGTAGCTATTAATCAGGTTGTACCATAGTTGGTGTTATTTTCACAGGAAAGGGAAGCGATATGTTCTTTTTAACCCACTAGTAACTGTTAATCGACGATAATTATGTCGGTTAATGCCGCTTTTGTGCGTTGATTAACCCGTCTCAAAATTTTTGGTCGGATCGAAACATTCCCTCCTATAAGGATTACTTTTTAGTAAATATATCTCCGGTAACGTATCGATAATAATTCATGCACCATTGGATTCGGGCACAGAAAAATGCCTAAGGGAACAGATGAGTTTTATTCCTCTTTGTATTTATGGTTATGAAGTAGACAAGCTTGTTATTTGAACGTAAAAGAAAACGCGACGCCGTTTGTTAGTGACCGCCATATTGCCGCTGCTCCGCCGTTCTATATAACTTTCGTGCCGAGCTTGTGGATATTTGTAAGTTTTAATAGTTTTTACGCGTGTTTTAGTGTGTGTAATTTTAATGTGTGAGTGTGTTGTTTGGATGTCCGGTGAGTAAGTCTGTAAACATAAGTATATTTATTAGGAATAAAACTCAATTTCTATGTTATCGCAAAATATGTTTGAGAAATTACCGGCGGCTTTTGTTTGTAGGCTATGGCAAAATGACTTCGGCTAAAACTTCAATTTCACATAGTTTTGTTATTGTTTTCACTTACTAAACTGTGTATGTTATAGCACGTCTTTGGTAGCTCTTGAAAGATACACTATTTATTTTTGGTAAATAGATAGTTTTCACAATAAAATATAATATTTCCTGTAATTTCCTCTTGGTTATATATTAATAACTGTTTGGGGTTATTCTTCTATTTTATTTAATATCTTTAGATATATTTTATAGTTTTTTCTAAGCTACATAGAATATTTCCTATTTACTTAGTAAACCATAAAATTTAGTAGAATTTTGATATAGTACAAGCTTTAGAAACTATTTTATATTTTGCTGAATCGATAAATTTTTTCGCAAAAATTTTTGAATTATATGGCAAAATTTAAAACTTTTTTTACTTTTCAGAAAATAATTATATGGTAATTTATTTTCATTACTACTGTATATTCTATATTTATTCCTAAGTAATTAAAATATGCAAGAATAACATGTATTCCCATAGAATAAATGTATTCTGAACAAACTTGTTTTATACCAAGTGGTGCTTACGTGTACACCCCCGATTTGTCAAGAATTTATACTGCATCGGCTGCTTTTTTGCGTTCTATAGCTTTATGAGATGCTTTCATAAATGCGAGCGTGTATAATGTTCTATGTTTTTACTGAAGAACTAGATAAAGAAATTTGAGCACAGAATGGCTAAATCTCACTTATAAAATATTTCTCCACTATAACTTCATTTGCTAGTATGGGTCCCCCCCAAATTTAAGAAAATATTTTTCGGTTAAATTTTTATATTTGATTATAAAAAGTGTTTATTAGAAAAATTTTTGTATGGTTTAATTTTACAATAATATAGTGCAATTCTACTTTTCCAATTCTGAACACAAAAATATATACTCTTATTTATAATTGCTTCTATATTTTATATTTTTAATAATTTTTTTGAGTTTAAAAAAACCATTGCGCGAAGGCTCCAAAACAGTCCGGACAAAACACTACAGGATGAAATTGACCGCCAGTTCTAGGGTTTTAACATCTAATTGACAAAATTATGTTGGTTTTGCATTGCCCGGGACACTTTTGCCTCTCATATCCTGAGGATTTTTACCCTCTGTTTGAGTAGTTTTGTCAATCTCCTGAATCTGCGGTCACTACTTATTCCATGTATATTAGAGAATGCAACGTTTGACATACCTGCTAGCTTCCTCAGATGGTTGGATTGAATACTTCGTAAATGAATGTATTTCCTCTATCTGGAGCTTACGTTGGATATTTTCAACTTGATGTTCCTCCGCCGTTTCTGTTTAACTTCAGTTGCTGCAATCAAAAAGATTGTAGATAGTTGTCTTGCTCATTTTTAGACCCCAAACTTCTTAAAGGTCTCAAAATATTCCGTTTGTCCGTATCTTACATCTGCCATTTTTGTTGTGTGTTGCGTTTTTGTTTTTTATTCTTTTGTGAAGCACTTCCGCCGACACCTGGAAAAAAACAACAAATTATTTCTGGGAATATATTCTATTTATTTAAAGTTTTTAGAGAGTTTCTTCAATGTTTATAGAGTATTATATTTGCATCAAGTTAGGCCATGTTGCAATTGTTTGTGTGAGTGGTGTTTAAAATATTTTGTTCTTCACTTTTAACACATCAAATTTTATTGGTTTCATATAAGGATAGAAACTTAGTCTATACCCAAAGTGTTATTGTGAGAAAGGATTTTTTTAAAGGACAGTTTTTTAGTTTTATTAGTGTTACAACCATAACAGTAATAGGTATGCGTATGGTGCGTTCAGTGATTATGGTTGTGTGTGTGTGTTGTGTGTGTATTGATATAATTAAACTATTGTGTTTACAGGAATAATGAGGCTAAAAAAGTAGGCTATACACAAACACAATGATAGAAATTATTGCTATAGCACTATGACATAGCTAAGGTAGAAAAACTGACCGTAGTCCATAACTAGGACAGTATTAAATAATGAAAAGTTTTTTTACTTCTATCTTTTATAATCTACTATTATGATGACATATTTATAAAGATATGCACATAAAAATATGTACAAATATGTAAGCTTAGTACTTGAACGACCAAACATAATAAATAGTGAAGAAATACTTAACTTGCAATCTTCTCCTGGAGTTATTTCTGGTACTTCTTTTCCAGATCCAACCTTATGTATGAAGCTTCCTGAAACTCTGGCTTTTTTAATTATTTCGGCCTTAGTACTCGGATTTATTGAGAACACCCTTTTTCCTTTTACGTTTCTCTGGAATTCCTCTAAATTTAACATCTAGGCCTCATCCTCATTCATGATAATGGATTTTAAAATTGTTTCAATTTTCGATATTAGACGAAACAAAGAAAAATAGGCATTACTCTTTTAATTAGTCCCACCATTAAACCTCAAACCTGGGCTTGAATTGGTTAGTGCAATGATAAACAGCTGATCAACTGATCATGGTGTCCAGCTGTTGCTGCTAGATGTTCACCGTTGAGAAACAAAACTATAAGGTCACTGCACTTCATGGTGTTTCTCAAGGTGAACTAAAACTTTGTGGCATTATAAAGGTTGGTTAAAAAAAGTCTGACTTATGTTGTTTCTCAGAGGAACTGTGTATTTATATCTGTTTGATTGCAAAAATATAAATAAACCTAAATTTAGCTAAAAATTGACTTATGGGCGTTTCTCAAAACTGAACCAATTCATTTAGAATAAGTTTACAAAAAAATGCAACGGAGGAGTTTTTGAAAAACAATAAATTCTCTTAAATAGGTTGTCAGTGAAGTACAGTTCTCAATTCAGCCTACATTTCCAACTAGTTACAGGAGACGCCACCAAGGAAGAGCAAGCACTGTACAGCAAATTGTATCTTCCATATGCTGACAATATTGTAAAACAATTTATTGATACAAAATGTTTCATCATACCTATCCCTAGGGTTATGAATGAATGTAACTAAACATAAATTATGCTCAGTTTTAAAATCATTAATTTTATACTTAACCTAATTACGGCTGTGTTTGTAATGAAATATAAACTAAAACATAATTATGTGGTTTTATAAGGCGAACTGATAAACTAGACAGTATAGATTACTGATTGTGCTTATTGTGTCATTGTAAAAGATTAAATACTAACCTTATACAAGATCTGGTTTAGTTAAAGTTAGTTATATAACTGTACTAGAATTTAAATAGGGTATAAGGTTCTATTATGTGTTTTTAACATAGTCACAAAATGTTTCCTGTCCTCAATAGTTTGTGGAAAAGGGTTAAATTAGTAAATTAACACGACAGAATATACCAGCAATCTTGCTTAAATTATTGTATAGCGAAAGAATGGTGTTACAAAATAATAACGTACTTTAATGGTTTATTGTTTTTCAACTATTTTAAAATAAAGACCCAGTAATAAGAAATATATTTCAAAATGTAACAACTACTGTACCTTATGTTTTTCACGTTTTTGTGAAACCCTTCAGATTAAATCTAAGATTTTTGGTATAGTAAGATAATGTTGCAACACAATGTAGTGTTATAAGTTTTCAACAAGAAAAAATACATAAAAGAGTTTTAAAAGTTTCTATTGCATTAATTCTCCTTTAGAACAGATGTTTTTGTCACATTAACAAAAAACTATTTAAAGCAATTTATTTTTGTCATTGGTATTTTTACACAGAATCTACAATTAATAAACCTGATTGTATTCTTAAATTAATAATTATACAATATCGAGTTGTGAAACCACCAATTTTTAGATACACAACGAAGTTTAAATATGTATTACTGTCAATTTTTAACGCTGGAGAATCCAAATGGCTAACAATTTAAAGTAATTTACAGATTTGCGTGAATTAACCAGTGTCCCTAAATAGACGTTAAACCCCTTGGTACGTTCAAATAACACGATTATAGGATGTGTTAAATAATCTATATAACCCAGTTATTCCGCGTATAATCATACCAAGGGTTAAACTTGTATCTATTCTACAGTAGGGAACCACCAGAAAAGATCATTTGAGGAAGAACTTGTGCCGTGTGGCCTTGAAGCAGCTAAATAAGACTGAGCGATGTCGATGGGTTGCCAAACCTTTCCCCGCTAGGACCCGCAGCGCCCCGCGCCTGTCTTCCTGTGGCTCCTACTGTAGAGACTTTTACGAAATGTCATATATTATGTAGCTGACTCCGAACTGGGAAGAATCAGCTCTTCAATATTCCTTCGAATGCCCCTTGAGATCGAGGCTGACCTTTGGAATAGAACATACTGGACTATGTTTGCGCCAAAGTCTGCGTCCGAGGAAATTATAGTGTCTAGAATCTTGAGCTATATATACTGCCCAGTGAGGGTACTTATTACGGTGTATTCTATGGTCTGATTTTACCCATCGTTGGCTTAGGAGTTGGTCCTTTAGGAGCTTGCGCAAATCACACCACAGATTTCAAAAGAGCATTCAGGACTAATAAAAAACAATTCGAATATCACCAAAAATTCAAATTATGTTGAGAGTCGAGCAGATTAGCTTTAAAGAAATTGCAGCTGTTTGACTCAGTGTAGCCCTCCATACTTTTGGAAACAACGTTGTTTTTTATATAGTAAATGTGCCTTGGTACAGAGGACCAAAACATACACATTGTATGAACACGTAGGAAGCTAAATTCCGAACTGGGAGACACAGAGCGTGGTTTATAGACACCTGCCCCGTCGCAGTCGGGGTGTTCATTTCCTCCAACCGACTGGCTAATTCAATTATTAAAGATTCTCCAACTGCCTAACGCGTTAAAGACTCAGTCCATACTGGAGAGCCACCCAACTAGAAGATTAGACTACTAAACAAGTCTACACACCCTACACAGGCACTAAATGGGTTGCATTGGCTATGAGATGTAAAGAAACTAAGGGGTTTTTTGTAGCAATTGTATGTGCTTGAGTGTGTAGATGTGTAATTTGAATGTCTAAATGTTTTGAAACCCATGACTCTTTGTCATACA
>NW_025788429.1:0-11994 GCF_021130785.1 Homalodisca vitripennis
GGAGTGGCAGTGAGTCCGAAAGCAAGTCAACAACCACCAACTCTAGTCCATCAAAAACCAAACCATCACATAATTTCAGAGATAGGTGTTTTATATTATAGTGTGTTTTTGAGTAAAGGAAATTATATAATTTGCAACTAAAATGATAGTGGTTAACTCTTTTGAAAATTAACTAGAACATGGCAGAAAGTTGAGGTATGTGTCAATTTTAATTACACCAAGTTAAAAATGTCCTGTGTTTCTTAGTTTAATATAAATTTTCAGGCTATGGAGAATAGAATCCTTATGGTGTATAGGAATAAGGAGATCAGGACGTTCGTACGTAAATAACCAGAACGTCTGAAGAGGTCGCTGAGAGTTGACAGTAGCGATAAATTCAGAAGTAAAAAATCTACCTCCAAAAAAACATGCCTGATGCAAGTAAGTTACCAAAATTTTTATTTTATAATACAATATTTTCAGGAAAATGTTATGATTAACAAAATTCTAAAATCTTTTCTTTCCACCATTAATAATGTATTCTAAAATCATACCAGTCCTTTGTTCAAAGTTAATATTAAATTTTATTGGATTAGTGATTTGCAATGTAATTGTAGGTTGTAAACACAATATCTGTTATTGGTTGTTAACACAACATGTAATGTGTTCAAGGAAAATACTAAATAACTTTTAGATCGGTATGAGTTTGTAAAGATAGCACAATCTTTTCCAACATATTCCAAGAAATCCTTTATCTTATTGAGAAATTTTCGAATTTAAGAACAACACGCTTTAGAAAACTGGAAGTGATTTAGAAGTACCGTACACAAAATCTAACTTTCAAAGTGACTCAACAACTTAGGAAAGAGTGCTATAGGATAGGATCCTGCAAAATGTCTAATTCTGTTACAACAAATGGTAGGTCTGTTGTGTCAACATAGTCATTTGATTTTCCGTACTAAGAAAAGGAATGGTGGAATTTCATTGTAGTTTCCAAAATAAATTGGCGATTAATCTTCAATTCATTATTAATTATGTAAAAGAGACTTTATTGTGGAAAATGGAAAATTGTAATTGACTTAATACAGTGGTGCCTAAGAAACATAAAAAATTAAAAATACATGTGCTGGCTGTTACTTTACTTTATTCTATTTGTTTGAAAAATTGTATCTACAGTAGAGTCCCGTTAATCCGACCTAATTGGGACCGAGCCCTATTCGGATTATGTGATTGTTCGGATTAGCCAGAATTACAAGAAAGAATACGTTTTAAAGTTGAGAATGGGTCTATTTTGTTATAGAATTATCAACATCTTTTTATTAAAATATGTTTTCTGACTGTTGCATTGTGAAATTTCTTGACAAATAAACGTGTTTTGCGGATTACTAAGCACGTTTACCGTATTTAGTGTGAGAGTTCTATTGTTAAGCATTGTGAGCGTACTGGATATTGTACGGGTCCACGCGCTACGGGTACGACGATAACCTGGGTGATAAAGAGAGTTGGGTGCCTACCACGCAGACGGTGCAGCATGCGCTTAACCTTGTACTACGATACTTAGAACAACCAGGCTAATGCTTCACCTGCCGATATCATGTTTATGACACGATGGGTGAAAATACGAGCTCATCCAATAGACTCTCTTCAATGCGACAGAAGACAATAACTGAATTTATGTCTTCTAACAATTAATATAGTACTCAATAATAATATCAGTACTGTACGTCCAATTTTTGTTTGATTTCACTTCTTTATACAGTAATTTAACTCATACTTAACCTATAAGTTTCAATTTGGTACTGTATTTTTAACTTCATTATTTTTGTACTGATACCGTACACAATTTGTCTTAATAAAATACTGTATGTCTATTTAATTAAAAGTTTTCTTTGTTTATGTACGAACTGATGCACCCATTTTTATTTTCTTTAGTATTTAGTTCCTATAACTGTTTCATTATCGTTTATAAATAATTCCTCCTGGACCTGTTCGGATTAACCGACGTTTCGGATTACACGTGTGTCGGATTAGCGGGACTCCACTGTAATTTAAATTTTGATCACTGTTTGTATAGATGTTTTCCATTTGCCTATAAAGTCTTGTCAGATGATGGCATGATTGGACTGGTCAATGTTATAAGTGTTCAGATTACTTTATAAAGGTCTTGTCGAAATGTTGCTTTGATTGGACTGGTCAATGTATAATTGGTTCAGATCACTTGCCTACTGGTTGCTTGGGTCCAGGTTTGCAGGTTAGCTTCCTAATTTGGATCCATTATCTAACTCCCTTAGTTTCAAGTAAAGTAGTTTAGTATAAATAGTTGGATATGTGAGGTCATTTGGAAAATAGAATTGCTTAAATAATTAAAAATTGGTTTCACATGTACTTTTACACTTTAGCTTTTTTTACTTACATACATTTGAAAGGACAACTCTACGCAATTTTTCAAACACTGTTACCCGAGTTAACATGTAATCAGACTTATCGTACTTAGGTAAAAAGAAATGTTAATACCTTGTTGAATACCAATTGTGTTCACTCTCATTGTATTTGTATTTTGTATTGACTATCAAGAAACTCCATGATTTTCGTTTTCAGTGACTATGTCCGTTTCACCTTTTTCATGACTATAATAAACTTTTAGAGTCGGTCCCATTTTTTTTGTTCTACTCAGGACATAAAAATTATACAATATCCAAGTTTCTTGATAATTTGTCGGGAAATGTTTTGAGAGGGATCTGTGATTTTGGAACTTGAACTTTACTGACCTTGTGATTGATGGTGTTTGAAACGAGGTCATCAAAACCACAGGTGGTTGGCCAATTCGCTGTTTTCGTTATAAACGTTAGTTCCAATTCTGTCACAAAAAAATTGGCACCATAGTTTAACCCATTGCGGATTGTATTGGTTATTGGCTGCGGCGAAGCACCAGCGGCACGAATTAATTCACGGCCAGCGGGCCGGCACAGAACAGCAATGTGCGCCACATCGTATCTCTCGCTATTGTATACTAGAAAATTCAGCTGCAAAGGTATTCGTTCAGATGGAACATGGGCCTGCTGGGGTATCCGTGATGTAGGAACGATAACCACGCGAGCAAGGTTACGGCAGAGAGTAAACTCATGTGAATGATTTTTCAACTTCGACATACAACTGCAATCTGTAGGATATTTATAAAACTTTTTGAAAATTCTAAACGTAGACCGTTGTTAAAACACTCTTAGTAGACAAGTGAAGACGATCGCCCGATCTATCAGACATTAACAGAAACTATTTGGAGGGAATTTAAAAGCAGACCGCTTTTGCGAGAAATTTGTGGAAACGTTGATTGTGGTATCCAATTTGAACTCTAGTGTAGAGCATTTAAAATGACATAGCAACATTCACTATGACACTGCCAGATTCGTATTAAACATAGCTACATAGCACCACTCAGATTGTGGGTCGCTAACCCATCTGTTTCAGCATCTTACTTTCCAAATGACCGTCATAATGTTTAGTTTAAAATTAAATGCTCATGAATATCTCTATTTGGGTGAACACAGGACGTGGAACTCAGACTCTACTGATTATGACAGCTCGACTGATAGAGATGTGCCACCTCCAAGAAGTAAACCTCCCAGCAGACGAACTGCCAGATCTCAAACCCAAAAAGCGACCATTCCCCCAAGAAAAGCCACCTCCAACAAACGGCGATCTACTCGTCATCTGAGGAATCAAATTACTCTTCAGATGATGACAAGTCAAAGAGGTTATTATTGACTTTCATTTTTAATAATAAAAACATTTATTAAGTCACTAAGATTTTTCCTTCTAAAAAATAACACAGTAGAACCTAATGTTAATGAAGATGGAGTGCTTGTATTGGCTTTACTTAGTTCAATCACTACATGGAAAACACACCAACCAATGCTTAATAACTATTTATTGGATGGTGAGGCCTTTTGATAGCAAAGGCTCTCTATCTTCTTCAGACACATCACAAAAGTAAATATAAAAAAGTAGTTTATTTTTTTACAATAGTTAGACATGACTTTAATATTATTTTTGTCCTGTGTGGCGTAGTGTGTAAACTAAAATAAATTACTAGAATTATACTATATACATTTAAAAAATTATTTTTGTAATCTTCATGAAGTTAATATTGAATTTTGTATTGGTCCATCTTCCAGAGAATTAAATATAAGAAAAATCTGCAATTGCATACCACTGTATTAATACTGGACACGACACCAATATCAAAAGAAAACCTAAAATTATTAAAACACATTTACACACAATATATTTAAATGCGTGGGAATCCTATTACATTAAATCAAACAAACCCAGAACATTTATTATTATTAAATCAAGAATATGGTTTTTGTGCATTATCATAATTTAATAAACAAAATGTTCTTGGCGCCCACTAGAATAATATTGTAATAGTACATGTTAGTCCCTGAGTTTGCCATTTACATCTCATTTATAAATTATTTGATCAATTGTTGTTTGATGAGAAAGTTTTGTATTTTAGTGTTGTTACCTGGGGAGATTCATTTGAATGGATCATCCTCCAAATACGTGTTAAAAATGCAACATCTGTTGCATTTGGTCTCCTTGATTTAATGTCTGGAAGGTATCAGCATGTACCAATGTTAATGTCACCTATTGAGGTATTTGATGTTTGTTTGATTCTTTTTCCCAAGATCCAAATCAAGGCGGGGGGCGACTGTCAGCTACAAGGAGGACAAGTGGAGGACAAGACAGGACTCTGATGGAACCTCGTGGATGATAGAGTAACGCTGGAGCCTGACCCCGCTGGCTAGTTTGAACAATGCTGAGGACTATAGAAAGAGTTTCTGGCTCTTCAACGTGCGTGGCAAGAAGGGAGGTAAGCTTAAATGGTGAAGCCGATTTTTGTATTTCTTATAGTTTTCTACCCGACATCCTGTTTTCATTGATGTTTACTGTAAAATGTTAAGAATGCAGCACAGTGTACCCTTAGACTCGATGAATCTTAAAATTTGCTATGCTGTTAACACCACACCACCACCACACACACACAACCGAGGGACAGTCACACACAAGACCGTTGACGGACCAAAATTGTTTCAACGTGCCAAAAATATTTACAATTTAAATCATAATAATTTAAAAATAATATAATAAATAATATTAAAATATTAATATTATATAATAAATATATTAAATCAAATAATTAATTATAAATATAAATAAAAATTTATAAGTAAATAATAATAATAAAAAAATAATTAAAAAAAATATTAAAAAAAATAATTACAATTAATAAATATAAAAAAAAAAAAAATATAATATTTAAATAATAAATTATATAATATCATATTTTTTAATATATAAATTTAATAAATATCAAATAATTTAATCTATTATTTTCCATCTAATAAATTTAATCAAAAAAAATAAATAATATTTAATTAATAATTATATATTTTATAAATAATAAAAAAAATAAAAAAAGTATAAATATAATAATTTAAATTTAAAAAAAAGAATCAAAATTAATCAAATAATAAATTAAAATATATTAAAATAAATAAAATGAGATATAATTAAAAATTCAAAATTTATTATCAATCAAAAAGGATATGCTTCGACCACTGATAATAACAGCAGTTTTTTTTTTAGTATGTAATGAGTACTAGTGGGCATGAACTTAAATATTTAATTATTTGTAATGTTAAATTTAAGTAAAAAGGTTTTGGATCATTTTTTATTTATGGACGACAACAAAAGTTACAGTCAAAAAATTAAAGAAAAAGTTATGATTCTGGAATGTTTTTACCGCTGCAAAAAATAAGCAATTTATTTAACAGGTAATTTTTTAACACAAAAAACTGTTTAAGGGCACACTATACCTTAAATTGTCACTGAATGTTATAGACATTTTTGGCTGAATCTATGACAATGCTAGCCTCAAAACCCCAAAATAAACCAATGCCAAGTCAACCAGCTGGTTGTTTTTGTAAATGAGTAGGATGTAAATATATATCTAGTGGAGAATAATCAGTTATTAAAACAAAATAAATAGAGGTTAAATTACATAATTTAGCTACATAATTTAGCTAACCAAATTAGCGATTGCCATAAATACGATAATATAAATGGAAAAACCTCTATTTCCTTTAAAAATTATGGACAAAATCCACATTTCTTTGAAAGTTTCCAGGGTTTTCGTCCATACAAAATTATGCAATCTGCCATTCTTCATATAAGATTTTGGCGTTTCGTTAAATATATACAGAATTTCAACACTCCAATATGTTAAAATGAATATGGACAGCTTGTATAAAATTGTAGTAGTCTTTATTAACCAAACACTTCACAACGGACTGAATGGATCGACCTGGTATAATCCTCGAGAAATATTCCTGAAGGAAGACGGATTAAACCTTATGTCCCTTGAAGGGTTAATCATGTAAACAATGTTTACATTAACACAATTTTATTCCATAAAAAGGATTGTATATTTGTTTTATGAATCAGTTTGCCAGTAACTAAAAATCAATTTTTTTAAACCTTAGTTGACAATAAGCAATTTATAAATTCATTATTTTCTATTATAATTTTAAAGTAATTTATTTACACAAAAATATATATTTATATAACACTTTTCCTTTTTAGAGTTTTTGTTCTACTCAATTTCAAGTGTTGTTATTAGAAAGAATGCATATTCTCAGAATCTCTCACAGAAGCCAGTTTCAAACAAATAGCCTTATGAACACATTATAATATGTTTTGTAAAAAAGATCTCAAAATGGTAATGCTAGCTAAACAGATTCTTCATTAGTTTTATCTTTGGTTGCATGTATCGCAACAAAACAAAACAAAAAGAGATTAAGTAAATAAAACATCTTTATTATGTTTTTCTTGCTGATTTTAGAACGGTAAACAATTGTATACATTTTTATGAAGATACTAGCGTGTTTTTATGTTGAAAAAATATATTATAATATTTGCAATATATATTACAGTACATTTTTTGTTATTGCAATAAATATATTTTCTTAATAATTTTCTAAAAAATCCAGACAATTTTTAACAAAAAATCTCTTTAGTATTTCTCACTGTGTTGGGGAAGTCTTAAGCCATTGATTCACAGATTAAGTGTTAGGGAGGGCTTCTTAGCCCTAACTTCACCTGGTAAAATAAGAGACATGTTTTACTTGCTATGTTTCACAAATTTTGCCATCAAGATTTTTTTGTAAAAGCTAAACCTGAGTTTTTTTCATAGAAAAATGTGTTGATACATGAGACCCTATAGACCATCAGACTTCATTTATCCTTTGTATGTTAAAAAAAATTGTATTCCATTTATTAATTAACTAACCTAATTAGAATAGTTCCATTAAACAAATACAACAAAATGTTTTTTGAATTTTTTTACATTCTCTTTTATTTTTGATCCAAATTACCTACAAAATTCAATTACCCAAATATTTTCATATATTTCTAGGTTCACCAAAAGTCCTTTTAAAAATTTACATTGCTTGAAAAATAGTGCTTTAATAAAATTTTGAGAACAATGTTTTTTTTATCAATTTTCATTTTGGAAAGTTTTGAAGAGAACAAATGAGTCAGTACTTTAAGGAACCTTTATACTAGTCCATTAGAAATATGCTTGCCATTGTTAGCAGTAATGGTCCCCCCAATTTCCAGAGCCTTAAATTTCTAACCAAGACAGGAATGTCTTTTTCAGTGGTAGGTAACATAAACAACAATGTAGTGCAAATCGGATAGACAAATGGAGGACCCAAAATGCTGACTGTGATCCTAACGACCTGTGAGAATGACGGAAAATACAATACCTCATCAAGTGGAAAAGGCTGGGTCACACCAACATTCACAACATCATGGGAGTCAGAGCAACTACACTTAAAGATCAAAAGGTAACAAAGCATTTTGTTAAATGTGTGTCTTCTTGATATTGGTTGGTTATTCAGAGAAAACTTATTAAGTTTAATAAATGTTTCATTTTTCCGTCAGTTTTCAACGAGATTTCCTGTTTCAGGCCAAAGGAATAAGGAAGTTGGAAAATTTCCATAAGAAAAGAGAAGAAGACAGCATAGAGTAACTGGGAAAAAAAACTCACAACTCCCTGGAAGACATTGAATACTATGAGTGGCCAGTTGGAGTTGACACAAAGAGCCTTCTGAAAAAGCTTACAACAGGGTGGGAAAGGAATTTATTGGTTAATTCCTAGATGAATGCTTAAAGTTCATTATTCCATTGTAGTGCTGGCTACAAAATTGATGTGTAAAAAATTGACTTGGAGGTAATTTAATTTGTAAAAAAAACCGAACCAACATAATAACAAAATGTGTTTCATTATTACAAGGTTATTTCCAAAGATTCATGCAGAGTACTGATATTCAAGTGTGGAACTCGGTTACCATATAGTGAAGAAGCGACTTGGGAAGAATGCTGGCCTCATTGAGAGGAAGTGGGCCAACAGAGAGATTAAAGATGAATATTCAGGATTAGAGAAGACTCCAAAGAGGGACAACCTTCCAAAATTTGACAAAAAGCAACTGAAAAAGTCGTCCAAATAGTTTTCCATCAAAATCAAACGAGCAACCTGAGTAATATGGGTGGGCAAGAGGTACAGCTGATTGCCATGAAAATCTTTCACAAGTTCATAAGAGTTAAGTTTGTTTTGGTAAATGTTGATTTGATTATTTCTGGATATGGTTTTGTTGTGAGGTGGTTGACCACTGAGAGGACTACCAAATTAGCGAGTCCTTAAAACTGGCATAGTACAGTTCGTTGGTGCAAAGGGAGAAATTCTGCTATTCTAAGCAGGACGAGATGGGGCCCTAGGAAAAACCTATACAGGTCACCATGTGGACTTTTGATGTGGGATACGATACTTTTCCAACTGGAAGTTGAAGTGTGTGGCAACTTGTAAGTTCTACTTAGATAACATATACACAGCCAGCAGTTAGGTCAAGAACGCGTATGACCGACGGGGGCAGTATAGAACACACATGTAGAGAAGAAATCTTTACGTATGATGTGGTTTTTAGTTTTTCTGTTTATTTTTATTTTATTTATATAAGTAAGTTTATTCAGAGGATATCAAAAACTTTTCATATGTTCCCCGTTTCTGAATGGTTTCTTTAGTTAAAAGTTGCTCTTTTTAACTCTTTCAAGCTGACAGTTACTATTTAAATAGTTGTTTAGGGTAAGATTTACACCAAATAATAAAATAAGTTTATAATGCTATACATTTTTTCAATTTTTGTTCATACATCTAACATTGTTGGTATTTTGGAAGCCAATGTCCAGTTTAAATGCATCAGGATTGTATTAAATATTAAATTTTCTTTACGTTCTCTAAAATTTTAAGAGCTTCTAACTAATCTACCCCTCAGAAATCCTTTTTATTTAGAGAAATTATTTGTAAAGAGGTTTTTTTTTTTAGTTGTATTGTTATTTAAGTTTTAATTAACTTCATAATTGTTATATAAACTTATTAAGGTTACATAAATTCTTTTGAGTGTTTTATGAAACAAGACTAAGGAATAATGACCAACTTCTGTTACAGTCGGCTCAAAAATGCCCATTATTTATTACTTTAATAACCATTCTTAAAACATCTTGATGTCTCCTTTTCCAGACGATCTTGTTAATGCTCTACTACCCTGTTCCAACAACAACAATCAGGTATATGGGAGGCCGTTTCTCGGTGGTGGTACCCTCTGATCTCACGGCATGACATCATTGGCAAAGAGATGCTATCACTGTGGGCACCCGAGATGAATGTGGTCACATTACATTGGAGATGTATACTTGTTCTCGCAACAATTGGTAAGTGATAGAGTAACTAGATGAAATTTTTAAAATTAGTTATTTTATATTAGTCACTTAATTAAAAATGGTTTAATTCTTGTGATTATTTTGTTAAGAAAGGGCTTTAATTCCTCCATTTCCAACTATTTTTAATTTTTTCAAACACAGTTGTTTGTTTAGACTAACGACTTTTTTAATTTTGTATATATAAAAAATATCTCTTTTTTATTTAACTCTATGTAATATGTGGGATTGATGGAGCTGTTTAGTATCAAAATCACAGGTGCCACAAACTTTTCTGAACAGAAATAATGTGTATAATTTTTTTTCTTTTTTTTTTTTTTTTTTTTAGTATAAAAAGTGGCAAATAATATTCTTTTTCCTTCCTTTTTCAATTGGAAGAGAGTCGATGAATTTTGTGTATAGCTGAAATATTATTAAATTTATTTGCATGGGATTTACCATGTAAACAAATTTTTTGATAAATGTAAATTTTTTTAAGAAAATTGTAAATAAAAATCTGATTGAATTTCATTTTGAATGAACTCAACATTTTCTAACAATTTGATATAAAACAATCTTGTAAAGCAATACAGTTTAGAGTGAATGATGTTAAGGCAATTCTAGTGAAACACACAATAACTTTTTCCTTTAAACTTATAAAATAATGGGAAGTTGTTGATTTTTTTAACTAGTTTTAACTGCTGTTTACAGGTGGAACGAAATTGCATATCAAGCTGGCCTAAGTTAATCTATAAAATCAATTTTTTGTACAAAGTATTGAACTTATCTTGGGTGATTGGGAAAATATCGTTGTGGGATTATTCATGCAAGTGATATCTTGAAAACTCTTTGAGTTTACCAAAAGAATTGTTTTATATAAACAAAATATGATTGGGAAATGTTGTTATAAGCATGTTCCAGAACATTATGTATATTTTTTTCTCGTAGCTTCAATAAATAACATAGTTTGGTGAATTCAATATGTTAAAGGAATGAATAAAAGTTATAGAACATAGCCACCCATAATTTGCAAAGAAATGGTGTACCAAGGGCTGGCCAATGTACTTATGATACTCGGATTAAAGGATCTATTTTATGTACAAAGTATCTGATCTTTGTTTCGAGCTTTTATTGGGACAGTTTATCATTCCACAAGCTCTGTTTATCTAGCATATATAAAACCTTTTAGGTCAAGTGGGTGTGTTTTGGACTCTTAAGAGTCAAGTTCAAGTGAAGATGTGCAGAAATTTTCTTTGTAAGTCGTTACCATTGAGGACAAAATAATGACAATAGGCTGATTTTTGTATATAAAGTCTACTTTAAAAACTGTTCCACAACCATGGCTTGCTCTGCAGTATCAATTCACTACATGACTAACTGAGATTAAGTCCTTTCTGAACAGGGATTTTGAATGTCGTGCCTATTTTTTTAATGCGGTTTTAAAAATACCTCTCAGTAATTGTACAGTTGCTATAGAAGGATGTGTGTCTATAGGAATGCCTTTTCAAATCGAAAGTAAAGGTGTGGCTATAATTTCTACGTGCTTTTCTTGTTAGCTAAATTTGTATTTATATTTTGTTGAAAAATTAAAATGGTGCCTGTTTACTATCTGCTTGTGTCATTTTAAATCTTTGCATTATATTAAACAACTCTAGAATCACAATGCCTTATGAACTCCCTCACAATTTTTCAATCAAGATTTGCAAGTGATGTAAATCTCAAAAAACATTAAAATTTTACTTTTGAGATATTACTTATGAAAGAATTTTATAACCTTATCAAACCCATAGACTAATAAGTTTTCCTCTCTGCTTCTAGAGTCCGGAGATCCACGAGTGGATGTTCGCAACATCCCAAGCGGCTCAAGTTTCAACGTGGTACTGACCACATACGAGATCGTCCTGAAGGACAAAGCATTCCTGGGGGAGGGGGAGGTAGCCTAGGGCTGGGCAGTGCTGATGGTCAGATGAGGCTCATCGGCTCAAGAATGATTGAACTCGCTAGCATGTAACCAAGACCTCTAACAGTTAGTTTTTTGATACCAATCAACGGTCTGCACATCACCGAGGCACTCCGATACAGAACTCTCTCAAAGAGCTCGTGGGCATGCTGTTTTGCAGCACTTCATATATGCCGGTCAAAGGGGGGTGAGTATCACTGGTGCTTGTGGGAGTAACACTGAATCTCTTTGTTGTGTGA
>NW_025788430.1:0-10668 GCF_021130785.1 Homalodisca vitripennis
GGATAATTAGAAATATTTTTCACAAACGTTGCATTTCTCTATTACATGCTGCTAATCATAAAAAAAACTTCTTAAAGAAACATGTTAAATTTCTGATTACTTGTATTTAAAATTACGTGACTTGCACAGTAAAACCAAAAGTTTCAACTATGTAAGAGATTTAGTTGGTGAACTGTGGGAGGATATTTGCGTGGCGCAAAGTAAGTAGTGAAACAGCTGTTACTGGGGAATTATCTCAGTTAGATTAACCTGTGGAGCTGCTAACGAACATTGGTTATTGCGGCTGTACATCACTGTGATTGGGATACTTTGGGCCACTGAATTAATTTCCTACTGCCCTCGAAACATACGTTTTGTAAGTTCCAATTAAATTCTACCTTGCTAATCTCTTCTCTAAACGTATTTCTGTATTCATGAAGTTAAATATAAACTATGAACACAATTATGGTAATATAACTTCATTACCATTACAGGGATTGGTAAAGAGTTTGTCCTTGGAAATATAAACAAATCATTTTTGTATATTACTCTTCCTATAAAAGTTCTTTTGAGTACAAGTTTATATAAACCGTAAATAGAAAACAATGAAACTCTTTTTATATCCAAGTACTCCTAACATCTAAAGGAAACAACAATTTTATAAAAAAAAATTTAATTTTACTGAAACTGATCTCTTTTTTTATATTTATACCACTTCCCACAATCTTTAATTATTTTTCACTTTAAGGGAAGCATATTGGAAGTTGTAATGAGAATGTAGTAATGCATCATATAGACCTTTTTTTACATGGTGCAATGCAAAGATGAGAGATTTTTAGTTTTTGTTGCATCAGTCATGACAACTTTCTAGCTTTCATATTCATGAAGGATAAGTTCTGAAATTCTGAGCAACCCTTACGAAGATTTGGAATTGAAGAACACAACCACATCTTTATTTCTGCTGCAGAAGGTTGGAAAAAAAGTAAGCTTGAGACAGTGATGTTGTAAGAAAGAGCAATTTTTCCACAGATTTCATGTCTTATTTTAGAAGGTATAAATCTATTCTTCGTAGGGTAATACTTCAGGCAAAAAAGAATTTCAACATTGATTACATTAAAAAAAGCAATAATCTGAGTAGGGCAACTTAAAAAGTTGTGAATGATGATCTTGGTAATTCAAAATCTTCAAACAACCCTATTATCCTCACCGATGGTGATGTAGCTATCAGAACCCTAACTGATGTAGAAAGAAAGTTTAATGAATATTTTGTTTCAGTTGGTGATCAACTATCACAGCTGGCTTCTTTTGATTCGGCTCAGAGTATGTTGCAAATATCCCAGCTCATTCAACAATTAGATAAACCTTCTTATTTTTTGTTTGAACCAATCACTATGGCTGAGGTTCTAAAGCTCAATTTCAAAGCTGAGAAACTTGAAGTCGTTGTGGGAGGGATGGGCGTCTACATCTGAAGTTCTTATGAAGTGGGCATTTTCTTATTGCTTTTCCTCTGGTACACATAATTAACCGATCTTTTTGTGAGGGAATTTTTCCAGAAAATCTAAAGCTGAGCCATTGTCATACGCTCCAACTCATAAAAAAAGCCAAAAAACTGAGATTTCCAATTTACTCAGGCCAATACAGTCTGTCTTATCTCTCCTTTGCTAAGGTGTTTGAGAGGATGAGTCATTCTGGACACCAAGACTTCAATGTTACATTTGGACTCATAATGGCCTCCTCTTGACTTGGCATCTTCAGTTTGGTTTCAGAAAAGGAAGTTTTCAAACTTTGCTAGCGCTGTCTCAATGATGTCATTGGTGCCCGTGTTGGGAGCCAGCTTGGATGGGTCGCAGTGTGATCGGTGCGATCATTATTACTGTGAATCTGTCCAGAAGGCTTGCGTACTGTCGTCAACCATTCTGTTCTTTTGGGTTAAACTTTGAGAAAGGATATGGCTTTGAACGGTGCAGCTGCTCCTCACTCCTTTCCTCCATATCTCTCTGATGAGAAAGTAGACACGTTTCTGTAGCAAATAAAAGGACCAAACTTCTAAAAGAGGTTGGTTGAGGACCATGCCTCAGGAGTACCTCAAGGGCTCCGGTACTTGGTCCTTTTTTATTTTCTATATATATTAAAACGACCTTACCCTTCCATATATGAAAATGAGACATTTTTTGCTATGGGGCGGATGACACAACTGCTTCTATTCTTCTTGGCGTGATATTCACAGCCTCGAAAATTATTATGAATCAGTCGTTATGTCAGCTTGCAATAAGTGGTTTGAGACCAAATGGGTCTCTTCTTCTTGAATGAAGAGAAAAAAAACTAATATCATGGTTTTTCTCAACCAACTTTTTCTGGATATAGCGACGTTTCAGTGGTAAATGGTATCCAACCCATCAGAGTCTGCCTCCTCTTCTTGGTTGTCAATTGATTACTAAGCTCAACAATAGTCTAAACATATTAGATACACTATGGTCTCAAAGCTGTCTTGCAATGTAACCTTTGCTTTTCGGATGATTTTAATGCCTGCAGTTAGGTAAAGGAAAAACTATCCTTCACATGAATTTAACGTATGCTTATGTATACAGTAGACTTAAATACACTAGTTGGATTTCTGGGGGATCTTCTAGTGAAAATATTTAAGTGGTATTTAGAGTCCAAAAAAAGAAATTTGTTCGCATTATGTCTGCCAGACGAGGTAATCGTGACTCAACTGTAATGTTTCCCTTTTTTCAGCAACTGAATCTCCGTCACTCTTCCAAGTATTCTATATACTTGAAGTTTTTGATCTTTTCTTCAAAAATAACCCAACATCTCTTTGCAGGGATACACCTTTTAATCATCAGTACAATACCCACCACAGGGGTTAATATGTGTCTACCCGATCCATTAGATTGACATTTTTGAGTTGCAATAGGAGGCTATTTCAGCTCTACGGCTCTTATAACGCGACATGCCTCCGGCACCTGAAAAATAACATAACCAAGCTCATCAAAGTTTTCTAAAAAACGTTTTAAAACTATTTTGCTTGAAAAATGTCCGTATTCTGGTTCCAAGAATTCCTGTGTTCTCAGATTTCGCACAAACATGTTGAAATAAACCTAATGTTGCACTATATTGAGATTTTATCCTTATACTTATTTATTATATTTATCTATTAATTTTATATATGACTATATTTCAAGCGTAACTTTTTGTTATTTTAAACAAATATAAATTATTTTCTGATTCTGTTCACTGCCCAACTTTCTAACACCAGAATTTCGTCATGGGAAATTAGTCTACTGACACATCAGGTTAAAGTAGAGGCTCTGCAATAAAGTATAGGGAAGACGTTTTACCCTAACAGTGATAGTGAAGTGCTTATCGCTATGCCCCACAAAAACCTGACTCCATCTAAGAGATTTAGTAGCTGCAACGCTAAGTTTAAAACAGAAAGGTCACACTGGTAACAAATAACTTGTCCACAGCACTACTCTGATTGGCCCAGGCCTAGTGACTAACAATGAATTCAAGTTGCACTAGGTTGTTAGGTATTAAACCTCAGTGAGGGGACATCTGGGTTTGAACTGGTCTTTAGTATAGAAGAGAGTGAGAGAGAGATGAAAAAAACTCTACTAAAGTAAAATCATGATTTATAGCAGTATCTGTGTTGCCCATATTGGATGAAATAAATGACAGTACGTAGTCCTCTGGCATACTCAATGAGCATTCCTCTTTAACAACGCAATCTGTTGTACATGAGGGGAAAGATGACTAGGACCAGAATGATTTTTGGGTGGATGAGTATTCATCCATAATCTTAACTGCGAGCACTGCTTAACAATTTCCAAATTGAAAACAAGTCTTTACATTGACATAAATTAATTTCCTGTAAATAAAATTAGAGGTTCTTCGCTAGAAAACAAACTAAATCTTATTGACATGATTAGTACTGTGTGATAAACATATTGAAATAAAACATCTTATTAAAAAAATTCAACAAACAACTCAAGAAATCCAACATTTTTTAATATGTTGTGCGTTAATTTTACCTTCTTGTAAATCATTTATCCTGGCTTTTTATATCTATTGGGTATATAATTATTGCCATAATTTTACATGTGGATGGTCAGATGTCAGGTTTACTGTCACAGGGTTCAATATTTTTCTTAATCATTATTTGGTGTTATTCTATTCAAAATTGTTCTTGTTCGCCCTCTCTTTATATCTCCTTTATACCCAATTGAAAGGGTTAGTACAATTTTATAAAAACCAATGAAGTTAAACAAAAACTGAAAAATAGTAGAAGTATTGTTTTTCCTTATTTATTGTTTCCGCCATTCAGTGAAGATACACTTTAATTTTTCCTTAATTAAAAAGTGTCCTTTTTTGATTGGTTATGGGAATCTGAAATAATTAGATTTAGTAAATTTATAGTCAATTGCTGGACTAATTTAAACTTATTATTTATTATCACATAGAAATGTATTAAACTGTTACACATAGACAATGATGAAGTAATATTTGAAATATTATATAAACCATGTTTTAAGTTGCTAGTAACTAAGTAACAGATTTGCGTTAACATTTAAAAAGTAACAGAAAGTTGTGTATTCATTAGGAAAATAAAAAAATAGAACTATAAATTAAAAATAAATAATTTTTATTTACCAAGATCTGTAAATCATACAATTACTGCTGCTTTTCCATTTCCTTGTTTTGTTTATTGGCTTTCAAGTGCCTTTCCGTCTCTTAGTGGCTCTCGATTTTACTCCTGTAAAAAGTAACCAAACGTTATAAACAGGAGGGAACAAGTTTTATGGGGGGGTTTGGGTTTGATGTTTTATAAATGTAAAGCTTTAACATATACGTTGTACATAATATTTCCTGACATTCATATAAAACATTAAAGGTTTTATTGTTGTTCCAATTCTAACATATGACAAACCATGAATTTTGACATTCAATGTTCATATAGTCACAGATTGCTAAGTTGACCTACCAAGAACAGATAGAATCAGCAATGGATATTAAATACGACGGAGTGTTCATGAAACATAAGTACCGTTTCATTCTACTGCCGCTGTAGCGCTGTAATCGAATGTTCCACGCATGCACCACTAGTCGTTCCTTGTTCGAACTTGGCTATTGAACTCACGCCATATTTAGTCGTTTATACATTGTGTTTTCAGGTGTTTCTCCTGATACCGTTTTAATTTGAAAATGTTTTTTTTTAAGGGACAATTCAGTTGATCCGCCGCTACCGATTATGAATATTCGTTTTGTAATAAGATTTTTGAACACAAGGAATGTGAAAACCGGCTGAAAATCTTATCGTCAAACCTTGAGGATGTTTACGGGGAAAGATGTGATGAGTAAAGGAGATAGTGGTGAGGAAAGTGGGTTCAGAAATGTTCAATGGGCAGAGTCGGAAAAAATGTGCATGATGGACGAATCAGGATGCGGCCGGCCTTCTCCTTGTCCACCAATTGATCTGGTAAGGGCCAGTTTAGTTGGACAAAAAATAACCCAACAAAAAAAAATATTTTTCACACACTGCCCTTTGTACAAAACACTGTTACGAACCACTTAGGTTATCACAATTTGTGATTCCCCGATGGGTCTCCATAAAAATGCTCAACTGACCATTGCAAAAAAAACCAAGAAACTTGGAAGTGCTATTGGGTATCCTACTCACACACTACAGTATGATGTATGGTGGAGGATTTTTAAAAACAAAAATTGTTGGACAGGTGATGAAAACAAGGATTCTGTCCATGTCACACCAGAATCCAAAACAGCAGGTCAATGGAGTAGGGGCGAAGAGCGTCGACACACTATCCTATTTTATCCCCCCCCCCCACTCGAAAAAAACAAAAAATTTCAAAGACGACAATGTCCGCACAAAAAAATTCATAATGTGAACTGTCTTATTGGGAATCAGGAAAGGTGTTTTTTGACTGATTGATTTTCTCCCAAGAGGTGAAACTATTAATGGGGCAAGGGTATTGTGAATACCTTAAGAAAACTCAAGGCCGGGCAATTCAAAACAAACCTGAGAGGATATGCTCAGCAACGGGATATGTATTGCTCCATGACAATGCTACGGCCCCACTAACGCTGGTGGACATCTCATACATTGGTTTGACAATTTCGTTAGGAGCAGTGTTCGATTCACCTCCGCCCTAAAGCCCGGAGGGACTTGATTTTATCCGTCTGACTACCACTTGTTACACCTGCACATGAAGTGCGGGACTAGGGCGGCCAACGCTTTGAAACTGACGACTGAAGATGAAAACTGCCGTGCGAGTAGTGGCTATATTCATTGGGTGGGAACCTTGTACGATGAAGGGTATAGACAAATTGTTCACCCACTACGACAAGGTGTTTGAACATCGGTGGAAAAAAAAATTGTTTTATTTCTTTTTTTTTAAACAGTATTTACTTTCTGAAACACGCATCTTAACATCGTCTGAAACATCTTATAAGATTAATCTTTAATATTTCAACTTCCTTAAATACTCCCTTTTTAGTATTGTTACACTTGAATTGAAACCATTTTCCAACAAAAAACTGTGTGATTCAGTCTCAATGGTGGGCAATGTATATTAACTCTTTGAGTGCCGCCAGCATCAAATACTTTTACTTGTAAAATTGTGAGTAAAGTGTCAGCCGCATTGACTACCGTTGGAAGGTTTGTATGTTGATTCATATCTAATTTTATTTACATTACTCAGTCATGTAAATATATCGTCTTCTGTTTTATACAACATAGGCTCCTAACGTATCGATATATGTATTGAAGTTTTCTATTTTAATCTTTTTTATTGTGGTCTTAGGAATATGATATTTACTTCTGGCAGCTATAGTGGTCACCGTGCAGCAAAGGTTTATAAAAGCCAATATATTGTTAGCTTTTATACCAACAAGCATTAAAAAAACCTATATTAATTGTTCTCTTTTTTATGCTTAACAACACTGCAAATAAGTTATTTTATAGCAAAAATGTCTTAGTATTTTTAGTATGGGTGTTGCCAAGTTTTGTATGAACAATGTTTCTACCCTTTTCAGTGTTTCAATTTAGCTCTAGTGAGCATTTTCCTTGAAACAGATGTTGATATGACGAAATATTGCCAATGATAATATTAGTTCTTACATTCAAGGACAATAATGTGCATTCTTTATTGTTATATTACTTGAGACTCTGTTAAAAAAATTCTTCAAACTACTACTTTACATACTTAAATGGTTTCTCTAAGATGATAAAAATGTTTATATTGGTTCAATGGGCTGTCTGTGACTGAAATCTTAATATTATCCTGCACTCACTAATTCTTTTAGGACAAAGCAGGATTGTAGGTATAGGAAATGTGTGGAAGAGGCAAAGAACAAAGTGGATTATGTATTGAATATGACCATCACTTTGGAAGCAAAAAGCTTCTCGTAGTTAATAAGTCAGCATTATTATGTTTGAGTCACATGTAACCTAAAATATGTAATGTTATTAACCTGTACTTTGGGACTATTTCAAAACAATGATAACCAACAGCATAAAAACTGTTTGTTATATGAAACTCACATCAAAGAATAAAACTCTGTCTCTGAATAAGAATTATTAAAATTAGAGAAACCAGAGAAGTTGTTCGTTAAGAGAAACAGCAATGGTAGATTATGATATGGACTAATGTCATTATGTATTGAAAACAGTTAATGACATTTACTAATCTAATGCAATGGAGGAATTTGAATAATTTAAACATCAACAGACCTATAGTAATTTGGAATAATCCCACAATTTTAGAATTAACACAAGTGTTTTAAAAAAATTGGTCACAAATTTTTTTGAAATCTACAAGTGATATTTATATTACAATGGACAGTAATGCTAAACATTTATTTAAATACAGTGTATGCATTATATCTGAAGCACTTTTTATTAATAATTCCTGTAAAAATTTAAAAAATATCATGCAATATGAAAATAATTGAACTGATTGTATTTATTCGATAAAATCACTTTGACAGATTACATCGCAAAATCATTGTAAGGAGGAGGGGATTATGTGGTTAAAGAGTTGGGGAATGGGGAACTGACCATCACCGCTGTGGGAGTATGGCATGAGGCCAACCAGATCACCTTGCATAACCCCGTATTAAGATGTTTTTGTCAATAGTTGGAGCCTATAATTGTTTCTGATCATCCTTGCATTCTTTATGGGCTGCCAGTTGTAGTGTACATTTACTGATGGTGCTGATATGGGTGCGGCAAGGATAATTAAGACCTATTGATTGTGTGCAGCTCACGTTATTTTTTGCAGCGCTATTTTGTAAAACAAGTTGGCTGTTTCATCTACACCTTTTAAACAGTAGAACGAGAAAAGTTTGAATGGTTTGTAAAACTACTTATTGAACATTGTTGACTTTGTGTTTACTGTAAAAAAATTGTGTATATTTAGTAAATGTACATCTCATAAAGCTAGATTGGTATATTGTGGATCTTAGACGTCTGGAAAAACCAGTTGCTTGTTTATGTACAGAATACAGTTAAAAAACTATGGTCTAGCACGTTATAAGGATTGTTATAATTATTTAAGGTGCAAATACAGCGAGAATCTTTATGGAGGCAAAGAGACTATATAGCGGGTAATCTAGTTGTTTAATGCTAAGGAACAAACCCAAGGAAACTGTGGGCAATTGTACAGGAGAATTCAAGCAAAAAATGATATGACCTAAATTGTAGTTAGTAATAGTTAAAAGAAATCTTTAACCTCAGTAGGTTTTAATGATTTTTTCACTAGTAGTGTAAGTAGTATTGATTGGTAATGCTCGTAACTATAGTCAAGTGTATGTCTTTTTATTTAGATAAGGTTAAGCAGAGTTTTACCTCAAGCGCTCACAATTTTTCTTTGAATTGTGTTGAGCGTTGCGCCCATGTCTACAATGCTATCAGTTCCTTGAGCTGTAGTAAGAGTCTGTGATGTTTATTGCTGAACTCTGGGTCTGCTAAAAATTGCTGCAATTATATCCTCTGAGATTTTAGCCTATTTATTTTAATGTTGTATTAAAAGTGGTATTTTTCCCTCAATGTTTGAAACTAGTTAAGGTCATACCAATTTACAAGAAGCGGCTCTGTATCGGACTACATACAAATTATCGACCTGTATCAATAATATCTAAGGTATTTGAAATTATTTTAAACAATCAAATTGTTGAATATTTTGAAAAAAATTTTATTTTTACTGACTGTCAGTTTGGATTTAGATCTAAGAAAGGTACTAGTCTAGCCATTTATGAATATTTTGAAGAGCTGTAATTTTGGTGCTGCGACAGTAAGAAGAAGTTAATTGGTGTTGGATGCCTTTTATATGTCAAAAGCACTTGACACAATCTCACATGACAAGCTGCTATATAAAACTTAAATTTTCTAGTTTGTTAGTTAAAGTTTGTAGGGTCTTTCTTGTCTGAAAGGCTACAAGCAGTTTATTATGAAGGCCACTTGCCTCAATACTTAAATGTATGAACTGGTGTCCCACAGGGCTCAATCCTAGGCCCAGTATTTTTTATCACTTACATAAATGATTTACCTGGTACTATTGCTAGCTAACCATGCAAGCTCTTATATGTTTGCTGATGGGGACCTGGCTTATACAAGTTTAATTTAATAATATTTTATTTCTCAAATGATGTTCTTTCTAATAAAGTGGACACTATCAAGGACTGGTCAGCTGCCAATTCACTCTGTCTTAATCAAGATAAAACCCCCCCAGGACTCTAGAATTTTGTTTTAAAACCGTCTAAACAACAGAAAGTTGACTATGTTAAATTGTTAGGAGTTATTCTTAGGATTGACGAGTGTTGATGACAAGACAGGGACGTGTAATTCGCTGTTATTTTTAATATAATTTTTGGGACATCTTTTTGGGAGACCAGTGAGAAGAAGTGGAATGTGTATAGGACAAATCATTTCTAAATGGGCATCGCTGTTACATCCGGTGTCGTAGCCCGTAAACCTCTAAAATATTAATAATATTGACTTCTAATGATAACACGTTTGTTTGAGGTTATGTGTAACAACGTGCTTCCATAAAACAGACTCTCGACTCTGAGCAACTCACTGTCCTGCATTTAGGCCAGTCAGGAGGAGTTGACCTTGACTGTGGCTCAGCTGAGCCACTGACTGATAACAGCGGGAAAACAAAGAGAAGCCTAATCCTTCCTTATCAACACGCACCACCAGCTTGATTACGCTTATTTATTGTTGAACGTTTATGTCCTCTTTGTCTACTGTCTCCTGTTGTCTAAATATTTACCACGTCTGAAGTCTATTTATTATTGTTCGTGAAAACTCATTTTATTTATTAACTTATTTATTTTATTTAACTTATTTTATTATTTTAACTTATTTATTATGCCAACTTATTTTATTCTCCATTAAATATTTTTCATCCGATTTATGAAATGTCATTTAAAATTGAACACACCAACAATGGAAAAACCGTGCATTTCATACGACGACCATAAATATCGACATTTTGGAGTATTAAAATAACGGGTGATGTGTCCTGGCGTTGTTTGGGGAAAACCTGCAATTGCATCAAGTAGGAGTGATCCTCCAAAGTGACGGTGGTTAGTGTTTACTAACGATAAGCATACTGGACAACGCCCTGTCAATCTGTGACGTCTGTCTGCAGCTGCTTCACCGCCCAG
>NW_025788431.1:0-10405 GCF_021130785.1 Homalodisca vitripennis
GGACTTTTTTTTTTGGTCTTTAATTTCCATAAGTAAATTTGTTTTATTTTAACTGATTTGGTATGTAATATTTTTTTTGTGCTAAAACTATAACACGTTTTTTATTTTTAAGAAATGTTAATACAAAATTATGGTTTAATAATGTTTCAAATTTGTATGATCCTTTTTATTTGTTCTACCCCGCTTTAACTACATTTTTGCGGCCAACGTGTTACAGTTATTTTTGGGTAAAGGCAAAAACCTGAAATTAAATTACATTAAGACCAATTTGATCACTTTACTTTTAAAAAATATAAAAAAATAATTAACAACTTTGATTAAGAATTGTTTTAATCTATTTTAGTTTTCCTACAAAAATTTTTTTTCACAAGAAAGTTAAAAACACAATCATAAAAATTTTGATATTTTTTTAAATTTTTTCCCTGCAAAATTTTCCTGCATAATTTATTCGAGCAGCATTTTTAGTGAAATAAAATAATTCTAAACAGCATTTCTGAACATTTTTGACAAACCAGATAAATGCTGGAACCTGTACTTGAAGATTATAAGATAGTTCAAAAAAATAAAGGATAGAGAATAGTGTTTAAGAATAGTGACCACAAACTAAAATACTCTATAAGTAACACTTGCACTAAACAATTAATAGACTTTCATTCTGATTTTTTAAGTATGAGGTATACAACAGGCCTGATGACTATAATATGTAACACCAAAACATTCAAAAACCACTAAACTAAAGTTGTAAAATTATGGCTTTAATTCAGTCTATGCACAATATTTCTACTAAAATATAAACTTTCAGCTTTGATAGCTGTCCTTTCAGGTTTAGTCCCTACACTTCACCTCAATATGAACCAAATGCATTTATAACAGATGACTTTTTTAAAAAAACCGGAATAAGAATTTTTATACCCATAACAAATTAACCATTATAGAAAAAACTAACCGAACATATAATATAGCAATCGTTGCAGAACTAATAGTTCGGGTATAAATGTACAACAGCTACATTGTAACTTTATTTTGGAACCACCATTATCATGGATAGGTAGTTTATAATACGAATATATTACAAATGTGTATACAATATAGTCAAGTATCTGTTTTCTTGCTATGAATTGTCATCTTAAAGACTAAAAATCTGGTAAATTAAACCAAAATTTCAACTATTCAAGTATCAGGACAAATAGCTCACCTTCATGTTGTAAATGTGCAGCAATACCATCAACATTAAAACCCACTCTACGACTGTGTTTACAATATAGACTTTAGAGTGAAACCAATATTAAAGTGAATAATTGCACCTTAAGTCTTACAAGTGGAAACATCAAATAGAATACCCGTAAGTCACCCACAATTGTAAGTGTAAATATTATATTAGTGAGTATCTATTGTCGTAAATAAATATATAAATAGTGAACGCTTTGGGTGCGTAAAGGCAGCTGTCTAGTGCTATCTCTTGCGGGGCCAGTAGCTGCGGAAGAAGCTGCTTGCGTCGGCCATCAGATGTCATTGTGACTTACAGGAAACCAGCTTGCCCCCACGTGCCCGAGCCTCCTGCCGCGTATTAGTGTACTCAAACCACAACACGTTGGGTATCAGAGTTGTGTCCCTCAGCAGTAGTAGTTCCGACACCCGCCTGGAGATAAACAAATATTTAACGGTGCACCCAGTCTTAGAGAGTGCAAAGTCTACTGCTGTGACTTGTCTTTAGGAGCACTGAGGAGTGCTATTGACAGGCCAACAATATGAAGGCCAATTATTTGCACGTTACTGACATATGTCTATATCAAGTTAATACTGATACTATTCAATTTATTAAAGTGTGTGAAAAGCTTCTATTAATATTGTTTGCAGTTGATTGTCTATTTATGGATGACATTTATTAATGAACAAAATTATTGTTTTGGTTCAATGTACCCAAAATGAAACCTGTTAGTATTACATATTTCCAAAAACATCAATTGTAAATGTCTAATGAAAATTTACCCGGGGATGCCGTCACAGAAACTTAGTGGTATATTTTATGAAGCTATTTCATTATGACAAATAGGTTTTATCTTTCCAGTTTGCCTTGGGGAGTATCTACAGCAAATTGGTGCAGGTTGATAACTCTGCTTGAATAACTCAGCAACTGTGAAATAGATCTAACAACTATTGTGCAGGAGTAAGGAGACAGTTGAAGGATTGGAACACCAACTGGATTATGTATATCTCCCCAGTTGATGTTTCTACAAAACAACTTTTTGAAAATACATTCTAAATGTACAATTTTGCCCTACACAATTACAGACAAGATTAGTTTTACGAAAAATAAACATTCTTCATTTAGAAATTTGTCATAACCCTTTGGCGCGGTTGTATTATCGTGTGCTGTGACTGCTATAGCAATACTTTTATGAAAAAGCTAGTATAAGTACAAAAAAAGAGGTTTAGTTAAACATTAATATTGTAAAAAATTTTGGTCTAAATAATAACTTTAAAGAGTTCCAAAAAAAAAAACCCCAACTACTGGTCATTTGCTAGAAATGATTTAAATACATTTTTAACTCTTAATAGCTACTATTATGCTTATGATTGAATAATAAATGCCTTACAAAACATAAAATAACAGAGAACTTTTTTTCTTTTTAATAGTTAAAAAAAATGCAAACAGGTGTTTTTGGTCAGGAAAACTTATACCAGAATACACTAATCGTGTAGATAGCTCACTTATGATTTCGCTCCAGCTGCGCTCACTTATTTATTTCCCTTTCCAGCGCTTTAATGCATCACAATAGTGGATTTTAGTGCTTATAAGGGTTTTTAAACAATATTTAGTGTTTTATGAAAAAATGATCAGCAGTTGGATGGTTTAATAAGGTAGAAAGCTTATTAGAACTACTAATTTAGCTAACAACTCCCTTAACTTGCTAGATGAGAGCAAAACCTAGCCCGAAAATGTGTTTATTTTTGTACTATGATGTGGATATATTTTAATCCATTAAAGAAGTATTTATTAAGGCTTCTGCAGTACCAGTAGCAGCAATTAAATTGGGCAAAAATAAAGGGTATAGTGAAAGCTTCATAAAAACATGTAAAAAAATTGAGGCATTCATTTTTGTACCAATATCTTTACAGTTAAATCTTCATTAAATATGTGAAAATACCAACCATGCTTTTATGAAATTATTAATTAAAAAAAAAACGTTAAGTTTGTACCTTTATGTGTTTTTAAAAATTTTTAATAACAAAGGTTTTTATCAATGTTTAACTATTTTCTAAATACCTTTATTTTGCTGGACATTTACTCAAACTTATTGTTTTTTTACGAAACCTTTTTTGTATTCACTGTACACATATAACTTTAAAATCTCTGTGCTGGAACTCTGTTGATAAGGTGGAAGTTGATTTGAAAGTCAAGGCAATTTTTGAAGCTTACTGGATATCTTATTAAAAGTATTAAACTGTTTTCCTAGGTTTTTGTAACATAGAATCCTATCTTTGTCACAAAATCAGAATAAATATGAGTTTAAAACGGATTCTCTAGATATTTGAAGATGAATGCAGAAAACTGTATAGTAAAAATGTTAGACATGGAGGTATTTTCTGTAAAGGTGTTTAGTCAAGCATGGATACACTACCCTTAGATGCATTAATTTGTCATATTCTACTGTAAAAACCTTAACACATAATGAAACTGGAAGTATGGAAAGTGTGATGATTGCTTAGGGAAATACTGGAATTAAAACTCTGAATTTGGACAGTGAAAAAGTTACTCCTGAACTTGAAGTACTCCCTTTCCCTGGAAAATTGAGATCGATAGATGCCATTCTTCATGAAAATGAAGATTTGAAACAAGAGTTTGCATGAATTGAAAAGACAGAAAAATCATACATATTTATTGGAACTTGAAGACACAATCAGAGAAAAAGAGGAGGAAATTGAACAACTAAAGGCAAACTAATGATAAAAAAAGAAAATGGAAATGTTTTTGTCTAAGGATAAAATTACTGGTAAACTATGGTTTGACAAATGAAAATTATAACATGCAGACTCTAATTCTTCAAGCTGAACAGGATTAAAAGAGAATTTAAATTAAAGAATTGGGGATAAACATAAAACTTGGCTGCAAATCCTGTTCGCGAAATTTACAAAAAACGAAGATTTGTAATAGTGATGGACATCGAATTAGGTCGTTTAGGAAGCGGCTTCTGAAGTGGTTACAAAAAGACAATGAGCTCTTACAAGATTCAGATCAAAACAAACAAGACGGTGTAAAACTTGTTTGTAACCTTTGCTTTCCATCCTCTCAAAAAAGTTCAGAGTAAAGGCTACTGAATTGAAAAGCCAAAAATCCTCTTTTACATTAATAATACTGGCTTTAACTGAGAGAAGCAATCGATACCAGGAAGAAATGTGAAAAAAAAGAAATCGGTGTTTAGCCTATATTGAAAATAAAAGTTTTTCAACCCAATGTGTTAGTTCCTTAATTTATTTTAAGGGGTAAAACTGGAAAAATCGGGTAACCAGGTTGTCATGGGACTCCTGGGAAAATGGAGATATTTAGATTTACGATTCCATGTGGGTTTAACAACAGCTGTGGAGGGTTGGTTCAATTATGAGGAGGATAATGACTAAGGTGAAAAACGGGGGGCCCGACGAATGTTAGTGTGTAGTGGAACAATGCGCATGGGGTGGAAAGAAACCTTTAACGGTGGCATATCCGCCCAATAACAATCAAAAACCTTTTGATTGCTTTTTAGTTTTCCCCCCGATTTTTTAAACCTGTCGCGGTCGTGCAAATATCAAGTTTTTAAATCAAGATAAATATTGATGGTGAATAAATTAGGACATAGTGGAAACTTGTTTGGTGCTTGGGCTTGTGGTACTCTAATATGATGTTTCCCACAATGAGGCTTCCTCAGGCCATCATTGCTATTAAATCTACTCTTAAGAAGAATATAAAATAAGAGGATCTATTCTAGTTGATTTACCAAATAGATTTGATCTATCAGACTGGTCCCTAGTGTGAATGTTGAAATCAGAAAAACTAATGAAACGAACTCAAAAGGTTGACGTTGAGTGAAACAAGCTTGGCAAACGTGGTCTTTGGGTTTCAAGCTAGTAAGGCTGATAGAAGTCTCCATACTAGGCATCGGTTATGCACCTCAGCCTTAGAGGGAAGGAAACAATGGCTGACTAAGGTAAAAATCCTTCGAAGCAGCTGTAAGTGATGACTACAGGAAGCAAATCCCCGTCCACCTGGATGTCATACAGGAAGACACAGAAGTCGAAACAATCGGTTGAAATTATACCAGGTTCTCCTACAAGTCTGTCATCCATCTACTAAATCCTGGTCGGGAAACTGTCCACTGAAGGTCCAGCACTCAGTTACTTTAACCCACAACAATGATGACCAATTATAACCTGTGTATCTGCTGAGAGCTAGAAGTTGTAAATTTGGTAAAGCAAACATTACTCTGGGTGTCTTAGTCTTAGGATTTACTAATCTTAAATATTTCAGTCTCTAAGAAGTTAAACTTACTTAATGAGCTAGACATAATACTGTAGAAGAATACTGAAACTAATGTGGTTTGTCTGACGTGAACATTGGCTAAATGAGATGAAATGTCAATATTTGTTTCTAATGGAGTTTGTAACTCAGCGTCAATAATTACTGTAAGGAAAAACCTCCCCATAAGTGTGGTGGCTCATCAATTTTTTATAAGCCTAGACTTAAGGGGTTCTAGATTTCAGAGTTTTGATGTATTTCTGAGCTTTTGTATTTAATCTCTCTATGTGAAAGCCTCTGCAATTAAGCTGCTTGATTTTTAATCCTTATTATCTTAAATGTAATATAGAACCCCTAGCTCCTGATTTATTAACACTTTTATTGATTATTTGGATAATTTATTGTCTTTTTTTAATGATTTAAAAAAATGGTAGAATATTTTTAATTTTAAACTGGAGATCTGAATGTTGATAATTTTAAAGGTTGGAGAGCTGATGATGATGTTTCTCAGTTTTTTTTGTGTAAATACGCTTAGATCAATGGTATTTATATTCCAATAAATAGTGTTTACCAACTAGAAACAAGGCCTTGTCTAGGACAAACATGTATCACAAATAATTGATAAAAAGCTATGCGCAAAATTCTACCTTATTGAGAGCAAGAATATTATTTCCGATCATGCTGGCATCTTTGTTGATATTACATTGAGGATTTTTAACAAATCCAGGAATATTGGGATAGTTCTAAGATTAAAATGAAGGCATCTCGATTTTCACCTGGAGTTAGAATAAGTATAGGATCTTAAGGAAGCTCGTCAGTTATTGTGAAGATTGGGATTTTTTAAATGGATAGTTTAGATGTAAACTGCAAACTGTTTTAACGTCTCTTAAATTATTTTAACATCATATTTTTACATATATATTGTCCACTTGTTAATGTTAAAAAGTAAAGCTAACAAAAAACCGAAATTTACATTGGTACACTCCTGAAAATTGAACGTATGAGGTCTTTATATGGTAATTCTCTATTTGATCAAATGGAAAAGTAGCTTAAGTGGTAAATGATCAAGATTAGGTTTAAGAATTTTAAGAACGCTTGTTACAAAAGGGCAATCATCTAAAGCAAAAAAAATCTGCAAATGATTCACTCATCATGAACTCCCAAAATAAATGTAAAATGAGCATGGCAGATAATCAGGAAGGAAGCAGGGGATTTTTATTTCCAAAAGTAAAAGACAATATGAATGACCAGTAACTCCTTGAATGTTTTAAACAATCATTTTGTAAATGTTTCCTGTTAATTCTTGGCTTGACACTTTGATACCGAATTACTCTGTCTTACCGTAATATTGTTTGCATAACTTTTCACGGCCATCAAAACAGTGTTTACAAGTAAACCTTTAAATTGGTGAAGCTTTTAATACTAGTCTGAAAGTAGTAAGAGCAGCGAGTAATTGAACCTTAAGTGTAATTCGAAGAGTGGAAGAATATTTATGGTCTTTCCAATTTTGATCTTTAGAGAATATAGATTGATGAAATCTTTATCACCCTTAACCTGCCTTATATAACCAAATCTTAATTGTAAGTGAATTCCCAGACTGTCTAAAATACTGTAAAGTTACACCTATTTTTATAAAAAAAGGACAAAAAGAAATGCCCGACGAACTATAGACTCTATTACTATGGTGTTACCAAACCCTTAGCAAAATAATGTAGAAAACCATTGTATGTTTTAGAAACAATTATATACAAGTATTGTTATCGCGAAAAAAATCTACTGTAAACACAAACAAATTTGGATTTAGGGCCAAATCACTCTAACTGCTAAGCGCTATATAGAATGTCCTAAGTAAATTCAATTCTTACGTGGTCTAGTAAAACAAACAGGTAATTTGGTTCTTATCCCTTATAGATCTAACAAAGGCTTTTGATGTTGTTACTCCACTATATTCTTTTTTGAAAAAAACTTAAATTTTGTATGGTTGTAAGAAACAAGAAGAATTAAAGTTGATTCAAAGTTACCTAACAAATAGAATGCAAATGGTAAACTGTAAAACAATGTTGTTCTCGACAGTATCAGAAGGTGGGTAGCAGGTGTTCCCCAAGGGACTCTGTACTCGGTCGTCCGTTTTTTTGTTTTTTAGTCTTTTATAAAAGTGATTTTCATGTTAATGGTTCATTCCTATGTCGTGTACTTTATTTTGCAGGACGTATACAACTCTTCTTTGTATCTAATGATGGATGTGTGTGCAAACTGTAGATGTGTACAATTGTTAGATATAGAGATGCGTCTCTTCAAAAAGCTAAAGATAGGTATTCAGCCAACTAACGCTTGAGTGTATAAAGTGAAAATAAGACTCAAAAACATAATTTTTTACATACAAATAATAATTTGTAAATCTTAGAACGATAACTACATATAAAAACCTGTTAAGCTCTTGGGGATTGTTTCTTTGACAGTAAACTTTAGCTGGAAGGCCTAACATTGTGGAAGTGTATCTGTAAAAAACTTTCTAGAGTATTAATCTTTCTCGCTACGATAAACTTAAAGTACTGTGTTAATTTTTGAAATGCATTGTTAATGACCCTACTTTAGGACTGTTTCATGATACACCTTTGTTATGTGTACCCGTCTATGGGTGTGCAACTCTGGTGCCTCCTCAAAAAAAAGGTTTTCTTTGTGGCAAAATAAAATATGCGCGAAATTAGGTTTAATGGCGGATCTTTTTTAATCAAGAGCTTCGCTGCAGACAGTCTTTTTGTAATTTTAAAAATAATGACGTCTTGCTTGTATGTTATATATATCAGAATTTAGTGTTTCGTTAGAGGAATAAATATCAACACCGTTATCGTACTCATGAGTTAGTACATGATTTAACAAATTCACTAGGTTTCGAACTATGAATCTTGTAGTTAGGTTTCCTCAAGTTAAAGATACTAATAACGTCGGGACTTATAATAGTTACCATTCCCAACAAACTAGATTATTCAATAATATCTACCAATTAGCTATAAGAGAGAACTAACCGATGTAATAAGTTTAAATTAAGGATTTCAACCCCCTTTTATTTTTTTTTTTGGGGCTTTAAGACAAAAGTTATTTGTTATTCTGTTGACGAGTACAATGAAGATGGCAAACATGTTTGATCTGTTGTACAAAATAACACACTGGCTTAATGTAAACGCTAAATTAGTTAGTTAAGCAAATTAGATTTTTTTAGTTTTTATGAGAAATGTATTTTCATGACGAAAGGCGCTATTGTAACTGAAAATGTTCTTTAATCCGCCAATAAAGATCTTTGAATCTTGAATCTTCATGAATCTTTGAAAAATAAACACACACATAATACTTACATTATTTTACACTTTTTATGTCTGTTTTCAGTAACGCTGCCATTGTGTGAAATGCCCAAGCGGATCACCAGTTGGTTTTTTCAGCATAAGAAATAATTAAAGTTTCCCCACACTACCATCACTATCAATGATACCAGATTTTCACACGTTATCATATGTCTAATAACTATGAACAATAAGAAGTAATGTAGACTTCTATGGCTCCATCAAACGATCAATCTTTCAAAATCAATGACAAAACATTCCAACAAAACAAGGGTGGTCAATTTCGGTGCTGCCCAGTAATAAAAAGAATTATAAATGCATTTTAATTTTAGTAAAGGAACCAGTAAAGACCATGAAAAAATTGTTTCATTGCTAAAATACCTTGGACAAGGCCTAGTCCTATTCTTTGAAAAAATTTAGAAGAAATATGTACATTCAGAATATGTGTAACTGGACGAATAATTGATGATTTTTTGACTGAGGAAGTTATTTTAGGTTTTGAGGGAGAAGAATTCTGTCCATGTTTTGTAACAAAGAAATTGTCTCACTATGGAGGGTTTGGTCACATTCCCAGTACAATCAAGAAAGTTGATGTCTCCATCAACAAGACTGGACTCTTCCAGGTCGGAACCTTATCCATTATTTATATAATACAGTCGACTCTCGATAACTCGAACCTCAATAAGTCAAATTCTTTGATAACTCGAATTTTTTTCCGTTCCCTTGAGAAAACCTACCTAAGTCGAAAAAAAACCATGCGTAACTCGAATTAATTTTGCTCCCGAATTTTACCTCAATAACTCGAAGTTCAGTAGATAAGTGGAAGTCTTAAATACATTACCTCTACAACTAGAAATTTTCAGATCAACCCTCGCTAACTCAAAGCTGTGCTGTGTTTTACAGCGAACCTGTGTTAGGTCATAGACCTAGCCGAACAGGTCTGGACATGTCGCTGAATTGTCCGACTGTCTGCCAAACGTCAGTGCCGTGTGCAGTCAGTTCCCACGCATTTAGTCAATAGAGTGGCACTTCTCGTTCCCGGTCTAACCCTGTTTTGCGTTTAGTGAATGTGAGTGACTACAGTACAGTATAGTGACAACGTGAGTACTAGAAAAGTGCAAACTTTGAATATAGGGGACAAGTTGAAGATAATAAAGTTAGTGGTGAAGGGAAGAGGAAAAAGAAAGACATTTCCGCAGACTTCAACATTTCTTGCAGCACGCTGTCAACGATCTTGAAAAACAAAGAAGAAATTCAACAAAGGCTATCGAAGGTAACTTAAAATGTAAAAGGAAAAGAAATGCTGAATTTAAAGATGTAGAAAGAGTGCATGATTAAATGGTTTAAACAGTGCAGAGAAAAAAATATACCTAGTGGCGGCCCATTGTTAAGAGAAAAAGCTGAGCACTTTGCTAGATCTTTGGCCACATATAGTTTAAAACACAGCAATGGGTGGCTTGAAAATTTTAAAAAAAGGCACAACATTTCTTTAAGAAAGTTTGTGGAGAAAGTGGAGCTGTAGACGATGACGTAGTAGTTGATTGGAAGGCTTCATACCCGATCTCATTAAAGA
>NW_025788432.1:0-8799 GCF_021130785.1 Homalodisca vitripennis
TTAATTTTAGACAAAAGTGTGTTTTTTTTTGCTCGTGATTATACTGTTTAATGTTATTTTTTATAACTTTTGTATTTAATAGATTACATCATTTTCATATGCAGCAAAATATTTTTTCATTTCTACATTTTGTAAAAAATTTAATGTTATTATTATTCTGTTGATTCTTGATACAACTTATATAAGTCAGTACTTTGATAAAATTTGTGGTAATTTAAATTTTATTAGTTTTGTTTAGTTTCTTTTTTCATGTACAGAAACAGATTTTAAAATTACTATTAATTGTTATTAGGTAAAATTTTGTATACAATTTTAGTACTGTTAAAATATTATTGAATGCATGTATTCGTACACAACTCTGTTTTATTTTGGTAATGTATTATTTTGGAGCCTGCCCTGCGGAAGAGTGGACCTATGGTCCTACAGCCAGGGCAGGTAAAATAAACGAATTGCAATTGTCCAAAATTGTCTCTCTCTCTCTCTCCCTCTCTTCTCTCTCTCTCCTCTCCTCCCCCTCGCTCTCCTCACATCTCTCTCCTTCTCTCTTCTCTCCTCCTTCTCACTCACTCTATCATCCTCTCTCCTCTCATCCTCTCCCTCCTCTCTCCTCCTCTCCCTCTCTCTCTCTCTCTCACGTCTCCACATCCAATCTCTCTTCTCACAATCTCTCTCCATCTCATCTCTCTCTCTTCTCGTCACTCTCTCCTCACTCTCTCACTCACTCTCTCTCAGCTCTCTCTTCTCTCTCTCTCTCTCTCTCTCCCAACCTCTTCTCACACTCTCTCATCTCCACACTCTCTCTCTCTCTCTCTCTTCACTCTCTCTCTCTCTCTCTCTCTCTCTCTCTCTCTCTCTCTCCACACCCTCTCTCCGTCATCTCTCTCTCAATCTCTCTCTCTCTCACTCTCTCTCTCTCTCTCTCCTCTCTCGCTCTCTCTTCTCTCTCTCTCATCACTCTCTCTCTCCTCGTCACCCTTCTCTCTCTCGTCCTCTCTTCACTCTCTCTCATCTACTCCCGCCTCTCTCGTCTCTCCTCTTCACCTCTCGTCTCTCCTCTCTCCGCTTCTCCTCTCTCTCTCCTCCTTCACACTCGTCTCTCTCATCTCTCCTCCTCCTCTCTCTCCGCTCCACTCTCTCTCTCTCTCTCTCTCTCTCTCTCTCTCCATCTCTCTCTCTCTCTCTCGCTCGGTCTCTCTCTTCTCTCTCTCCTCTCTCTCTCCTCTCTCTCTCTCTGCTCTCTCTCTCTCTCCTCGTCCTCTCTCTCTCTCTCTCGCTCCTCATCTCTCATCAATCTCTCTCTCTCTCTCTCTCTCTCTCTCTCTCTCTCTCTTCTCATCTCTCTCTGGAAGATATGGAAAATTTTTAAATAGTCCAGGTGTGCTGGTAAGGAAAAAAAACATATTTCAGACCCTATTTGTTAACATCAAATACCTTAATAACTATTTTTTGAGTGGTGTTAATAATGGTCATAGACAATAAAACCTGATTGAATATTACAAAGAGTAAGAGAGAATCTAGGAGATACTCATCATAATTTTAAGTTTTACTAATATTACTGTAAAATTTTAAATTCATAGTTGAGATTAAAAACAATTTCCTCTAATGCCATGGGAAATGAAGGGCATACCCATTAAAATTCATCAAATTTAGTGTATGATGAAATAAAATTATTTTTAAGTTTACATTTTTAAACTATTCCACTTAACTAATAGTGTTTATCCAGCGTCCAGTGGAAGAGAGCATTAATTCTGCCATTACCAAAGATTGATAATCCATTAGAATGCAAACTCTACAGGTCTACTAAATATTCTGTGGTGTCCCTAGGGCAAATACTTGATAAGCTTGTCTTATAACAAGGGTCAGCGAATATGTTAGATGTAAATAATATCCTGACAAATACCAGTCTGGTTTATCGCCCTGTATACAGCTCTCAAAACTCCCCTGATAAGAGTAACAGATGATATCATACGAGCCATGGATCAAAGGGAATGATTAACAATATTAATGCTCTTGGGGACTTTAGTCGAGCTTTTGAGTGTGTCAACCATAGGCACTATTGTCCTGGTACTTCGAATCCTATAATTTTGATGACATAGTTTATTAAGTAGGTTTTTGGGCTCTTATTTAGTAAATAGAGTTCAAAAGAAGTTAAAAACTCAAAAGTGGTGTACTGTCCCCTGAATGGAGGAGCAGAACCCTGTAGGGTGCACTCAGGGTCAAACAATGTCGGCATTGTTATTTAGTTTGACATAAATAGAATAGATGAATCCTATTACTTTTTGTAAGACAATGTTATATGCCCTGATGACATGATGCAAAATGTACACACAACATGTCCCAGTTGGGAAATGAAATTTAAAATATTGCTGTTGACCGCCTAAACGCTGATTATTACAATGTTGTATAAGTGGTGCACTGACCTAGGGCTAAGCCTGAATGCAGCTAAATGCAAACCGATAATATTAGGAACACCTCGTATTTTATTCTAAATGTTAAAATGAGATTTTGCATGTAACAATAAATGGGTTTTTGCTATTAAAATTATGAGCATACTGTTGTTAAGAAAAAGAAAAACAAAAAAAAACCCCAAGGTGTTAGAGTGGGTAATAACCCTGTCATGGTCGGAACAAGTTAATTATATTCATAAAGAGAGTAATCCAAAGTTTGTATAGCTTAAGAGGCTCTGTTTCAATCCAAATGTACATATAAAAAAAACGCTGTATCTACCCTTAATTTTTCCCATTATTTGACTATTCCAATGCCGTATTTGTGCTATAAACAATGAACAACTGCAAAGGGGCAACAAAGAGCACAAAATGCAATGTATTCCCGTTATATTTTTCAATTTACCCCAAAATAGATGCGCATATTACTGCTTATTTTTAAATGAGCTATTATGGCTAAAGATCATGAAGAATTAGAGTACAGTGTTCTATTACAGATGTATATAAAATTTTAAATTTGTTTGAGAAACCCAAGACTATTTATACCATCAAAATTTTATATAATTTTTGAATAACCGTTGTGCATGGTAGGGAAAACCAAGATTTGGTAACATTACTTTACTGTTTTCCAATGTCATCAGAACTGTAACATATAATAAATCTATCATGTAAGGAGTGAAAGATTATTTAAACAACTTGGGGATGACAGTATTTAAAATATGCTCCTAGTATTACTTTGTTTAAAAAAATTGCTAAATAATCATTTGTTGGCTAGGGGGGTATGAGTAACTACTACATCACTGCTGTAAAACATAATATATGGCTTTAAAATTAAATTAAATTTAAATTACCATGTAAAATAATTTTGTTCCTGATGTTGTTTTCTTTACGTTGTGGTATAAATTATAATGAAAATTTATTTTTAAAACTCTTGCATGTAAATAATTGTTCTGTGTCTGTTTTTTATTTTTGTTTTGTATACATTATAATCGAATATTTATTAAAAACTCTTTATTATGCATGTTTTAAAATGCATGTGATTTATTAAAGTGATTTGCGGTGTCTAGGTTTTAGTTTGAGAGGAATAGTTTATATTTAATTGCTTGTAATACTTGCACTTTATCTCTAAATTTATGTAATTGTTTGAGTGTGGCAATCTAAAAAAATAAAATAAAATAAAAATGATAATATATATATATATTTATTATTTAATATTTAGAATTTTAATAATATCACTGTGTATTGGGGCAGAATATAAACTACTTTTAGTTACAAGCATTAATGTACAGACATGTATACAAAGGAATGTTAAAAAAAATGCTTGTGTATAAGTAAGACATGTTTTTATCCACAACAACTGTAATAATTTAAATGATAAAATTGTAAAAATGTTTGGGGGCCCTGTTTCCTTTGGGCGGAAGAGGTGGACCTATGGTCTAGAGCCAGGGCAGGGTTTAAATAAAGAAATATGTCAAATATGTCAAATTGCCTCTCTCGTTCTCTCTCTCTCTCTCATCCTCCTCTCTCGTCACTCTCTCTATCCCTGCCTCTCTCTCCGTCTCTCGAGTCTCTCCTCCCTCTCTCTCTCTCCTCCTCATCTCTCTTCTTCTCTTCTCCTCTCTCCTCACGATAGTTTGAAAGATTGTTCAGTTGGGAAAAGTAGAGTCTTCAAACGAGGTTATTATAGTGTCTTTACCTACCTGTGGCTCTCCTTTTCCTTTGGGCCCATTACTAGATATTTTGCTAAGGTGAGGTATTTTAGTATTCCCCTTTTAAGTCAAACTAATGTGTGGCGACTACCAAGCAAATTAAAATGACTTTTTTAAATCCATGATACTTTTGGGAAATTAAAATTTTTGTTTTATTACCCAAAACCAACAGAGTAAATATATAGTGAAATTAAAGAAGCAGAAATTACCCTTGAAGCCTTTTATTAATTTGTAAGTTGTATTCATAAAATATAAAATCCTTTCAAGATTGTTAATATTAAACATAGTGTTTTAGGTGGTTCATATTTTTTCTTAGATCCAAACATAAGTTGTTAACAAATGTTATAAAACTTTATTTTTAAATAATGCATTTTGAAAAATTAACAACAAAAATATACTTTAGGTATTAAATATTTGTTTTGTGTGGCCTATAAGTTACAAATTATCTTATCCGTATAGTCTGTTTTTTAATTTTTGTATTGTTGTTTGTAAATTCAGGATAAAGGATAATAAATTTTGGTAATCTATTATAAGGCCTGCTAACGTGCTTTTATCCACAAAATAGTCAAAAGCGATAAGCGTAGAAGGCATATTGTAGAATAGAAAAAATATGAAAACCACACCGATTATCTATTTCAAGTGAAGAGGAGTCTATGTTCTAAAAGCTTATTGACGTGTATGGACGTCCTTTAAATTTAGGGGGTGGTCGGTTGTGCTAGCGAGTGCTGAGCCGCTGAGAGTCCGAGTTGCGCCGCGTGTTGTAGTCGCGTCAGTATATTCCTCTATATACCTCACACAATTAATATCTCAATGGCCCGTCCTTCTGCGGGGGGTCCGACACGACGACGGAGGCACGGGGATAAAGCAGTTGGAAAACACACGGGGTAAGACGATAGGGGTTTAAAGCAGATACTTTGTTTATTCGTGATTAAGTGTGGATGCATATGATATTCGGCATTTTTACTTCAATCTAATAAAATAATTAAAGGTAAAATAATTGTTCTATGATAGTTACATTTAATCGTAAACTATGATTGATTGATTTTAAAATTTGTTTAGATTGACACAAAAGTTGAGAAACCTGTGTTTTTAGGTTTCTGTCATTACTATTGACAAATGTTGATAGTGTTAAGTAAATTAAATTAGTTTAAATCACTTCAGCAATCAATCGTAATTCAGTCGATGAGAAGGGGAAACAGCGCGTATTGGCTAGTCAAACATTTTTTAAAATAACAAATTATAACCTTCTAATCCTGTCATAACAGTGCGAACCAAGACAAACGCACTAAACCAACCAATCCCACGACGCGAAGTTTAGAATTTAACTGTGTTTAGCAAGAATTTCAAATTCCAAAATTTTAGTAAATGTTGTTATTCAACTTTACTATTTACAATTAACAAATTTTAATTAATTTCAAATTATGACAATGTTTTAGTAAACAAAATATATTTCTATAGTTAAAATTTGTGCAAGTTCTTATTTTTTCATTCAATTTCCTATGTTCCTATTGTGCCCGTTTAATAAATAGACATATCAACTAAATATTCTACCGAGAAAAAGACGTTGTCACGTAAAATTCTCGGAGCCACGTAAAACCGACTTAAGGCACCACATAATTTTTTTTTTGACGTGACAACGTCTTAAATTAGGTTGCGGCTCTGAGTACACTCATGAAAAAAGTGTAACGCCCGGGTAACGATTACGATGCCCGTCCGGGTGAGGTCCGCCGGGACGGATAAAGCAGAATTAACTATGTTTATTCGTGAAAATGTGGAGTGCTTAAATTCGTCCATTTACAACGAACTACAACCCAATAAAGGTAAATAATTTGTACACTGATAATTCATTAGTTTGGAAAAACTAAGATTGATTATTAAATTTGTTAGATTGACACAAAAGTTGAGAAACTGAGTTTATAGGTTATGTCAGATACAATTGACAAATGTTGATAGTGTTAAAGTAAAATTAATTAGTTTAAGATCACTCTGCAATCCAATCGTAATTTCAGTCGATTGAGAAGAAACATCCCACCGCGCGTATTGTTAGTCAAACATTTAAAATAACAAATTATAACCTCTAACCTCCTCATAACAGTGCGACCAAACAAACGAACTAAACCGAACCAATCAACCACGCGGCCGGAGTTAGAATTTAAACGTGTGTTTAGCAAAGAATTTTCAAATTCCAATTTTTAGTAAATGTTTTTATGTCAACATTAGCCATTTACAATAACAAATTTTAATATTAATTTCCAAATTATGTACAAATGTTTTTAGTAAACAAAATATTTTTTCTATAGTTAAAATTTGTGCAATTTTCTTATTTTTCCATTCATTCCTTCTGTTCCTATTGTGCAATTTAATAATATTCATATCCAATAGAATATTCTACCGAGAAAAAGAACGTTGTCACTTAAAATCTTCGCCCATAAAACAACCGACTTTATCCAGGCAACCATAATTTTTTAGTTAATAATTTATTGGTTGGAATTTAATTAACTATATCTCAATGCTATTGACCTACTTGTAGATTGAGTAATTGATTAATAGTTTAATTGCTGGTTAAATTTACCTTACAAACCGATTATATATCTCCCTCAAACAATACTTCATGATAAGATTATTTCCACGGAATATTTAGGTTTCATTGTTATTATTGTTTAAAATAAAAATTTTACGTGCTATTCTGAAGCAACTATTATACATCTTTTAGTGTCAAAATATTTTTTTGCGTAGATTGATTCTATTGTCTGAATTGTGTGCTCAGGGATTTGTTCGGGAGCGTGTTATGTGTGCCTCCACATAGGTCTGGCGTACCACTACCCACCCAGTGCCCGTGCCGTATACCTGCTACTGTGCCTTCCTCCCTGACCGTGAGCCCTTACGGAGGCGTATGGTTTTGATCTACGTACTGATAAAAGTAGAACTTTTATTGTTTATACAGACCAATTGACGGATTACCTAAAAATAATAAGGATTAAACCTGGTTACCAAGTAATTATATAGGCCTAGGCTAAACTAACTTTGCCTCCAGTGAAATTGACTTTACCTCGGACTTGATGAAATATTTTCACTATTCAACAGGACATTTCCTGTGCTCTAAAATCACTGCAGTTACCTGGCCAAGAACTTCAGCGGCATCGCGTAGTTGAATAATTACTTATAAATATTATATATTTTTATTGGATAAATATTGATGTTTAATTGTGTTTTTGTGTAAATATATGTCTAGTTTATTATAAGTAATTGTTTGATTGATATCTATGGGTACAAAAACCAGAAGTGAGTGGCCGGCCCAAAAAATACTAGTGGCCGGCCAAGGTAATGTTGGTGTAGTTGTATATTTACTGGTGTTTTAGGGTAATATGTGTGCTGTGTTAAATCTAAGGGTTACCTGTACCCTCAGACTGTTGAGATCCCAATACAGAAATGGTAATCAAACCTTTTTTCATTATAAATGAAATGTAAAATTACATAATTTTAATAAATTATTTAATTTAAATAAATATTTTCATTCTTGAATAAATGTTTTTCTATGTAGCAATAAAAGGCTTTTTTCAAACTCGTATTGGCGTTATTCCATTATCGAGCCTGTGAGTAACTTGTCATATCTTGCGGAGAATGTAGTATTAGGTGATTAGATTTAAGCCAAAACAACAGGCTCTTAGAATTTTTACTAAACTTAATGATTACATTGAATGAGTTTTAGCTTTTCTTACATGCATTTTACTTTATCTTAGATTTACCATGTATTTTAACCCTCTCTTATACTTTGGTTGGATACAAGGTCATTAATTTTACAACATCATTCAGTAACGTGTCTTTTTCCTTGTTCTGACTCCGTCCTGCTACCACACTACTACTGTAAACAAGTTGGCTCCCTCGATAATACCGTTAACAGTTAACTCTACTACAAACAACCGTTAACTTGTTGACAACAGCACCCTACCCTTCCCCACCCGTCCCTAGACTTAGCAAACTGGGACCGCTTACGATCTTTTACCACAAGCATCGTTTTAGAAAATTCTGAGAAATTTACAAATATGATGGCACCAGTTGGCTAGAATATCTTATACAGAAATAAAAAATATAATATTAGACATTGGTAGTAAAATGTTAAAAAATAAATTTGTCCACAGAATTGGGAATACTAGTTAAGGGGGAAAATGGGTCAGAGGCTAAGATAGTCCACAAAGGTTTAGAATTGCTTTTTCAAAGGTAATGCAAAGTTCCTAAACTAAAGATTTTCGATTTTACAGTGGAGAATTCAAAATGACATGGAAAATGGACCAATAATATATGGAATATGAAAGGCCAATTGGCCCAGGGGCATTAGTTAAAATTTGCAGAAATGTAAGTAATCGATGATTTCATAATACACACATAATATTTACGGTGTTTCGATCAACAAAAACTTCTTTTAATCCAATAAATATTGAGTCATTATTTCTTGGCCTTTGCGGCATTCGCTTCACTGGCTGACGGTCTAATAATTTCGATCCACTTCATCTACGTGAAATTTATACGATATCTACTCAATAGGTTTACATTAATTACAATTATTCATCAACGTTAAATCTAAAAAGGTGGTGTTCTTCTGTTAAAAAGATTCCCTGAGTGCAAATTTTACTGTAACACAAATTAAC
>NW_025788433.1:0-10551 GCF_021130785.1 Homalodisca vitripennis
TATAAAATTATATCAAGTTATAAAGTAATGTATGTATATAAGTTATACCACAGAAGTGATATATATATATAATATATATAGTATATATTATATATATACGTATATATTATATAATATATATCACATCTGGTTGTAAAAACAAAATTTATTAAATAACTGAAAGTATATAATGTGTAAAGTACTTTGAAGAAGTAATTAAAATCCAACGTCGACTATATAAACTTTTCATTATTATAAAATGAGTAAGTGCACGATTAAAATGGTCGATGTAAATTGATACGATGTTTTGTATATGGTACTTATTATTTCATTATTTTTAAGTCTTTATTTCATTTGTAAAAATCTTTTATTGAAACCCTTTTTTCGACATAAATTCTTAATGTTTGGGTTTATTTTACCTATTTATTTCAGTATTTATAGCAGTCTCTCCACTTAAAGCAAGATCTTCATTCTATAGACGAAGTTATTATAATAATAGTCTCGTTAAATTAAATATTAAAAAATATCCATATATGGGTGATGCATGGTTAAATTACTTAATAATTACAAAAATATTCTATAAATATTTACATATAAAAAAACATTGAAGACGCCACAAGTTTTCACGGAAACTTTCTAATTCAGCTTATAGACAACCAAGCATGCAATGATGCTGGTTGATGATCAAGCAAATGCGAGTTCTACAAGTTAACCATACAAAATTATTCTTGGGCTTCTGGAACTAGAACGATGGCCATGGTGACACATGTCTAGGATTGCCATTCACTAACCAATATAACAATTAAAGTATTGAATATTAATTAAACTTATCAACCTTGCTAATGGTTTAAACTTGACTCGCACAATTCTTAGGCTGAAAACAGAAGTGACGTCCAAGAGTTAAGCAGTGCTTCAATAAAACCATCATACATTTCTCCCAAACATAATGAGGACCGAAGCAGTAAGTGTTCATGCATGGCAATTTAAAGTTTGGTCAGATTTAATGAGTGAGCTCCCCCAACCACTGTAGTTGGGTCCCCAAATTATGTTTTCCTAATTGACGTTCACGTCGTTATGAGATTGTAAAATTCACTTTTATATTACAAAAAGTGTTTATTAAACAACATTATTTTGGTTTAAATACCTTTAACTGCTGACTCGAAAACTTTTATTATTTTAATTTACACGATTAAACATTTGATTTAAGTCCGGGGCTTTTTAGTTATATTTAATTCTTCTAATTTAATTATAGCGGTGTGATCGAGTAAGGACCCCAGGTCCATATCACAATATAGCATGAATGTTTATAAGATAAAATAATAAACAGTGGTCAGGCTACCTACTTGCACACTGAAAGGTCATCTATTAAAAAATTTAAGTAAAATACTGATCAATAACATTGGGAACAGCATTATACGTTTATTAAATTAAAGCACCCACTTTAAGCAATATACTTTGTTAGTGAAAATGACGATTAGGAAATGAGTATGGTGACAACACCGAAGGGGTTTATCAACCTCTCCAAGTTCGGGGTTGGACGTGACGGCCGATATGACGGAACCATCAAACACGAAATTGTGTGACGTTTTAAAATTTATGTTGATGTTCGCAGCAAGCATATTTTTTCGTTATTTTTAAATAATTTCTATTTTATTTCCAAGTTCAATTTTCCAAATATAATATCGGTTTTCTATTGCAGTAAAAATGACATGCCACAAATGGGCTGTCACGGCCGCCGACTTGCGTCATTGTAGTTTAAATAATAATAAATCACTGTGATTTAAATAATTGCTGCAGCTACAACACTAGATACCTTTTATATTAGCGCATTATGCAATGGGGAAATGCAGTAGTTGCAGTATTGCTCCAGTTTATCAATGAGGCCCAACTATCATGAATTGTTACATTGTCGATGTACTCTAAATAGGTTTTTTGGACCCCCGGGCATCCAACACTGGATTTGTAAATAGAAATTAACAATTTTTTATTACTTTTTAATAGTTTTAATACAGTTCTGGGCAGTTGTTGTATTTTCAAATAGGCTTCAGTGGTTTCGTTGACGATTATTTTAAAGCCTTCGAGAACACATTAATAAAACATTGCAAAAATATAAGTAATTACTAGCACCAGTACGAGGTATTTGTAATACAACTTTGCAAATGAGTGAACCCCGGGCCATTCAATTTACCGTAGTAGTTCCATCTTAAATTTGTTCTTTATCAATTTCAAATTCTCCTCGGTAAGATTTATATCCATTTAAATTAAATTACTTAAATATCAGTAATTGCATTAACCATGTTTTAATGTGTCGGATTGACATAAATATACATGGATGTGTGTACATTCTCACTAAATGTTATTGTTTACAAAATATTAAACTTTGAATATTGTAACTGTATATATATCAAAAAACCTTTCAAAACTTGCTTCAATTTCTTACAATACTTAATTACTATCTTGTATTGACAATTATAGCATAAAAAACACCAACAAAAAATAAACTCATTTTTAACACATTTCACTGAATCTCCAATATCTATATTTTGAATAAAAAATTCAAATAAAACTCATTTAAAATTCTGTAAAAATAACTTAATCATCCGATCTGATCATTGTTTACATAAACATCAATAGGATTGATGTTTCATGCAAAATTACAATTCATAGGACAACGAGTTATTCTGCTGTCACGGATATGGAACCGCCATCAATTGTTCTTTTGCCTGTATTAATATAAAGCTCCATACACATTTCAGAGTCCATTAGATCGTTCGTTTTCTCGATGAACAGACAGGACCGAAAAGCAATTTTCAAATTATCCTCAACCCGATGTTAAGCCGTTAGCTGAGTAATTATTTTAAATACTGAAAATTACATATGTAAAACATAACATTTTTCTTCCCTAAACGGAAAACGTGCACTTTTCCATCGTGTTAAAAAATTTAAATGATTATATCGGTAGCAAAGTGTGAAGTGAACTTGCAATGAATAAAGTCCAACACGTCATAATAATACGAAAATGTAGAAGGAAAAAACTACGTTATTAATAAAAAAAACAGCCTACATGCGGTCTGACTTCTTTATCTTGCTCTGACTTGTATGTTATACTTAGGACTGAATAAATTTGCGCCAATATTTGTCCACGATTCTTCATTAATTATTAGTCCTTTTTTACGCTGGTATTGTATATTTAAAAAGAATCCTTTCAGGAAAATTGCCATAAACTTCTATTTATGTACAATGCTGTTTAATTGGCTTTCATGAAAAGATTTTTAATTGCCTCTCAGATATTGAAGTAAGATAATTAATTCACTATTTACAATAACTACACTTGAAAAGAATACAGAGATATATATTAAAGCTGCCCTTACTGTAAATAATATAAATTTATAATTTATATAGTTATCCATGTATGATATATACACAAATACTTTTTTTCTTTAAACTCTTGTTAACGAAATTTTATGTTACAAACTTTAATAAAAATATGAAGTACAATCGTGGAATGGCGATTACCACTACAGATATTCTTATTTATATAAAATAATTCATTATAATTATTTTTACGTTGATTGGCTATCAACATACCAATCTGCTGCTTTCAGATTAATAATTTTAAAATTTACAGCAAATCGGTTGATGACACCTTTATCAGCACGTCGTGCCTTAATTTATGTATGGGCTGTCTTATATTGTTTGGGTTCACAATTAATGACAACTAAAGTATAGATGAAAAGTGTCTGGTATTCTTTGTTTTAATACACATTTTTATTTCAAAGTACATCTTTGAGACGTACAACATCCTTGCAGACAATGACTTAAAAATCAGGACACTGGAAAATGCATTTGGTGTACCACGTGGAACACATTTAAGGTTAAATTGTACTTTTTGTTTGAAGTAAAAATACAAGAAAATACACACACCAGTGTAGATATAGCTCATTTTATCAGGAGTATGAAAAGATTGAATGGGGGGGGGTTTTTTGTTTTTTGTATCAGTGTTCGGGGATATTTTTTACACATCTGCACGCTTCAGAATCACAATTTGTTTTATTATATTTATAAAAATAATAAACGTTAGCCATTTGTATTTATCTATTTGAAGAAAACAATGCTTTTTTTAAATTTATTAAAAAAAAAACATGTTTGTACAGCAGGAAATTAAGAAGAAATTATTAGAAAATTTATGAGGTATTCTTATATGCGCTGTTATCCTAATATTCACAGTCAAGTTTTTAACCATATTATATACGTTAATGAAATGGTTTATAAATTGTTAACGGCAGATATTATTTTACATTAATTACAGAAGAAAGTATCCGTAGACATATTAATTTAGTGTTCAATTGCAATTGAGCTATACATAAATTTAGCAATTTTGTGTTGCATAATAAATAGCAATACCATTACATTTCAATTAGTGAAATGCGAATCATTACATTGGTCGTCTGTGGCAGTTTTAAAATACAGCGGTAGGTTGTTGAATTTAGCTTTCCGGAAAGCTATTTAGCTGTGGAGTAGATATTATAGTTGCATAGTTTTAAAATTGTATGGCCTGACATTTTAGTCAACGTATATGTCAAAAGTGCAATTTATCTTGCTATTCTAATATAAACTGAAATATAAATTCAACGTATAATAACTTTAAATTCATTCGTTAAAAAAATTAGGATACGATTAACAAGTATGTTTGAGTAAGGGCTTTCGTCGTGAATTTCATTTGAAAAGAATTTTGTGTGTCTCTGTTTGTCCGCTACGATATATTGGGAAACAAAACTGACTAATAAATTTGAACATTTGTATGAAAGCTTGAATTTCTTAAAGGCATACACTGAAATTCATTATTGATGGTGCATTTTTTGGGATTTGGACTGAGCTTTAGTGAATATTTTTCAAATTTAGTCTTATGGGCAGTAGGATATAGATATATAACTACGAGAAAAATATAAAAATTTGTTAAGGGAAACTAAGAATTTTAATCCATGTAAGATAATTAACAATCTGAACTTTTTGTTCACAGTGGTAAAAAACAAAATATTGAAAGAAAACAAATCTATGTTTATAAATTAGTGATTTTGAGCTTAGAAGCTTACCAACTATGCTGGGTGTTGAAAAAAAACATTATTCCTTGTCTTTTTCCTGGCATGGTTTGCTGTTTTATACTGCCCACACATCTCAAGAATCAAATAAGACTTAGATTTGAAATTTTTCACCCAAAAAACCTTTACGGGACCTTGGGTTCAGCGTCGTATTTCAATGCGTCAAACAAAATAAAAATTACGACTGCTGTCATTTTAAAATGGACCGTTTAATTTTTCTTTTTTTATATTTATGTTGATACGTCGTTGTACTGAAAAACTGGTTTTCAATAGCTACCAAAAAAAGGTCATGTGAACATTTAAGTGTCAAGTGTTTAACTGTTCAAGTGAATATTGTTAGTTAAAGGAGTGCACATCACTTCTCATCCTTTACACTTTAAACATAATAATAAGTGTGGGGCTATAGTAACTAATGCCTTATACCAATTTATGAAACAAAACAACACAATACTAAACTTCAAAAAACATTATAAAGAATTATTTACAATTTCTAATCAATCGAATATACCTCAGTAGAATAAATAGACAGAGGTTTCGTTTTTGTAATGGATGCTCTGGGGTTTATACAACAAACTTATGTCTAGTGGTAGGGTGTATTCTACTCGAACTGTAATATGCAAATTTTAGGGAGGTCACAAAATTACATGTTGAGAAAATCTTAGCTTAAGATAGAGCTAAACTTAGATGGTTCTATTAAGTAATTTTCATGACAGAATGATTTTTATTGCTCACTTGAATAAATTGAGAATGAAATTTGTCGTTCACACGCTTTTGAAAATAGGCCATGTTAAATTGTTACAATTTACAATTGTGAATCATGAATTAAAGAAAATTCTGATTCTTCTAGCTACTTTTCAGAATGAAATAAAACTGAATAAGAGCGCGGCAGGTGTTGGGAGATGGTATTCTGTGTACGAGAAGAGGTTTTAAATGACATGGCAATTAATGCGCGGCTCGTATACACCTACTACCAGCATGAACTTTTCCAGCAAAAATAACAAGATTATTTTCAAGCGAAATATCCTTTTATACTCAAAGCAGTACAAAGGGGATTCTCGTTTACCATTCAAATTTTTCTATTTGAAGATCGTTCATTTTTCTGTTTGTTAAAACCGAATTCGCTGCGTTATAAAAAGGAGGAGAGCTGAAAAAGCTTCGCTACACATCTCATCCTACCCTGAACCGATTTCTGTTCCGATTAAAAACCATTTCACAATAAAAACTGCTCCAAGCCAGATTCAAGTACTGAATGTAATAATGGGATAGTAAAAATTATAGAGTAGGCATGCAGTGCGCGGGTTTTAGAAGAGGTTTTTGGTACAAAGTGTTAAATTATAACCGCTGGAACGCTTATCAATCACTTGCACTCTGTCTGGATACAAACATTTTATTTCTTACTTATTCCCTTAGATTTAAAGTGTCACCAATAGAATATAGTTTTATGAGTGGGGTCATAATATATATCTTATATTTGTACAAAACACAGCAGGTATTATACAAACACCTACTCGCCTTCGGCTCGCTGGGGGCTCTACGCCCCCAGGCCCCCCAAAGTCACAAAACCGCTTGCAAATTCGGGGATAAGCGGAATTCGGTGACTGGTTAAGTCCGGACATTAAGTAAATGACAAGGGATTTAAAAATTGACCTTTTTCATAGGATTTTTTTCCGGATTCGTAAAAACTTTTTACTTTGAGGGCATTTTTGCGGGATTTTAAACCGTTAGGAGATTACGACAAAAAGTGACTGGACCTTTCTTTGTTGGAAAATTTAAATTTTGTCTTTCGATTGTCCCCCCTCCAGATCTGATCTACGACCCTTATGTTTAGCCAGAAAATGAGATCGGGAGAAAAGTCTGCCACGGAGTCAGCTACTCTTGAATTGTTTAGTATAAACATAATAAAAAACCGACCTCAAGGCAGTAATTTTTAAGTCGAACAGGGGGGTTTAATATCACCAGGAGACTTATCTAGTCAAGAGCGAGAAATTCCCTGTGTGGGTGATTAATGTTTAAGGAAGGTTAAGACAAGAGGGGGTTTAATTTCGTCAGGATAATTGTCTGGTCATATGAACATAATTCCCAGGGTGGGGGTTAACGTTTGACGGGGGATAAGTCTCCAGGGGGGTTATCTGGTGTCATACCAGGATCCTTCCCAGGGGGGGGGGTTAAGCAGATTTGGTTTGACTGTAAAATGTCGGACATTGAGGTCATGGCAGGAAATTCCCTGGGGGGGTTTAAATTGTTACCCAGGGGGGTTAACACATTCAGGGGGTTGAATGTTAACAGGAGGGTTATCAGGTCTATAACCAGGGAAATCCCCGGGCGGGGCGTTTAATATATTTAACCGGGGGTTAATGACACACTTTGGGGCCTTTTTTAGAGGGTATTATTGTGTCTGTGAACATAATAAAATATTCCTCTGTCCCTATCTACTATTTGACGCTTAGCTAACGCTCAGTGGCAACAACTCCTCCCGAAGTCACTGAACCTTTTCTGTAGAATGCACGTGATTTTCCTAAATCCCGTTTAAAATTTGTTTTGAGTTACGAGCCCAAACCGTTTATAGCGCATATCTCAAGCCCGGAAGGATGTAAAATTTTTTAGGCGGAAAATGTCCAATATTTTCACTTAATCGCGTTTTGCGGTCAAACTAAGGGAAATATAGTAAAAAGTCACTTGGACCTTTTTTGTAGGTCATCTTATTTCCTAAATAAAACGTTAGTCTTATTTTGACCTCCGACCAATGGTTTCGCCGCTATCGACCCCAAAAACAAAAGTTTCGCGTAAAAGTTACAACAAAATTGTACATAATCACGTTTTTTCGAGCCAAACAATCGAGATAGGGCAAAAGATTACTGGACCTTTTCTGTAGATCGCGCAATTTGCTAATTTGATGGGTCAATCAGATTTGAGCTACGACCAACGGTTCGGCCGCTATCGGGCTTGAAACATTATTTTTATCGAAAAAATCTCTGGAATTTCAAATGTTCGAGCGTTTTGTCGCTTAACCATGGAAGATAGAGCAAAAAGTCATTAGACCTTTTTTGTAGTTCACTTCATTCCTGACCATGAATTTTCCGTCAGATCGAGCTAGCTCCAACGGTTCGCCCGCTATCGGGCTTACAAAAAATGCCTGCAGGGGTGAAGAATGCGCGATTTTTTGGGAATTTTTTTGAGGGGTTGAAAATGAAAAATTCTCACTTTTCGGGATTTTCCTGGTGGTTACACGTGGAAAGCTATCTGTGTACCAAATTTCAAGTCTCTAACTCATCTGGAAGTAGGTTAGAATTAGTATACGTGAGTGAGTGAGTCAGTCAGTCAGTCAGTTACACATGCGGTTGTATATATATTAGACTCGCCTTCGGCTCGCTGGGGGCTACGCCCCCAGGCCCCCAAGGTAAATGCTTAAAATTCGGGGATAAGCGGAATTCGGTGACTGGTTTTAAGTCCGGACATTAGGTAAATGTCCGGACTTAATGATTAAAAAATTGACCTTTTTCATTGATTTCTTTCCGGATTCGTCCAAATTTTTGACTTTGAGGGCATTTTGCGGTTAAACCGTTAGAGATACGACTTAAAGTGACTGGACCTTTCTTGTCGGAAATTTAATTTTGTCTTTCGATTATGCCATTAGATTTGAGCTACGAGCTCTGGTTTTAGAGGTACAGAGCGTGGTAGTAAAGTCTGCACCTGTCAACTATTGTAAATAGTTGAGTGGAAATATAGTAAAAAAACTACCCTAAGTCAACATTTTTAAGTGTTTTAGGGGTTTTATTTGCTCAGGAGTTTATATAGTCATGCCAGGAAATTCCCAGGGGGGGGGTTAACGTTACCGGAGTTTAAGACATCAGGGGGTTATCTGGTCATACCAGGAACTTCCCAAGGGGGTTAAGAGATTTGATGATTGGTAAAATGTTGGACATGAGGTCATACCAGGAAATTCCCAGGGGGGGGTGTTAACGTTACCGGGGGGTTAAGACATCAGGAGGTTATCTAGTCATACCAAGGGGGTTAAGAGATTTGATTATTGGTAAAATTTGGACATGAGGTCATGCCAGGAAATTCCCTGGGGGGTTTAAAATGTACCGGGGGGGGTAACACATCAGGGGGTTTAATTTACCACACTTTTGCCTCTTGTGTTTTTTGTGTTTGTAAGCAAAAATAATAAAATTCACTCTGTCCCTAATTACTATTGAACTTCGCTAACGCTCAGCCAATTAATTATGTGCTCTAGTACACGTTTTACTAGTCACTCGTTTACTTAGTAATACAAACTCAATCTGGAACTCATAACGAATTACACAAATTTTAGTCAGAAAAGCAAAACCCCCTCTATAATTGCCAAATTACAAAACAAATATGTTTGCCTTTGAGAGCGTGGTGTAAACGAGGCTTACAGTAAGGATAATACAACAATAAGCTACTTTTTTTGTAGAAACCCTACCAATAAGCTGGTTTTATTAAATGGTTCTTGATAATTTAACGCACTAGCATAATCGGGTCAAAACCGCTATGGACTCCCGAGTAACAAGGGAAAAAAATTATTTTTTCTACGTCGAAATTACAAAATATTGACATTTATTCTAACCAACACCGATGGAGGTATGAAGCAAAAGCTTACAAGGACCTTTTTTGTAGAACCGTAAAATTTTGTACTTAAAATACAAATTTTTAATCCGCGACGTATAAACTAAGGTTTTGTCTACAATGGACGCCAGCAGCAAATCAAATATCTCACGTTTAAACTCAAAAAATCAAACTTTAAAACGCGTTATGCGGCCAAAACCGTTGTGGATAGGGCAAAAATGTTACTAAACCTGTTTATGTAGATCACGTCATTTCCTCTATCACTCAATGAAAATTTTTTTTGAGGCTACGAACAATTCAGTTTAGCCGCGTATCATAAAGGAACCTGGAATGTACATTTTGTAGGCGAAAATTTTCAAATCTATTTCACTTAAATCGCATTTTGCGGCCAAACTAATGGAGATAGAGTAAAAAGTCACTAGACCTTTTATGTAGATCACTTCATTTCCTATATCTAACCTTTGTTTTATGTTGCCCTTCGGACCAATGGTTTCGTCGCTTATCGACCTCAAAAACAAACTTTTCACGTAAATTATTACAAAAAAATTGCACATAATCACGTTTTTCGGCCAAACCAATGGCAGATAGGGTAAAAAGGTCACTGGACCTTTTCTGTAGATAGTGCTAATTTACTAATTTGATGGGGCAATCCAGATTTGTAAGCTACGACCAATGGTTCGGCCGCTATCAGGCTCGAAACACTTATTTTTATCGAAAAAATCTCTGGAATGTCAAATATTCGTGCGTTTTGTCGCTTAAACCATGGAAGATAGAGCAAAAAGTCACTGGACCTTTTTGTGTAGTTCACTTCATTTCGGACCATGGAATTTTTCGTCAGATCTGGGAGCTTAGCTCCCAAACGGTTTGCCGCTATCGGGTTTCAAAA